>NC_056749.1:632611181-632876181 GCF_019279795.1 Protopterus annectens
GAAAACTGCCTAGCATTACAAATGGATGGACAGTGTAACTGCTGTAAAATGCAATGGCATGCAGCTATTCAGTAATGATTCCGGTATGTGGAGTGAAGTTGCAGCTGAAATATAAGGTCGGGAAGGTTTATTGGAACATTTGTATACGAGTGGGAATGGAAATGTGAAGTTACAGTCAAGCCATGTGAGAAAGACAATGCATTACGTTATGGAAACTAATATTTTGTACTTCCTTATTTTGGGTTTTATATGAGGTTTAGGTGATAAATGAATTTATTTTTTTTCTCTAAATAGCCTTACCTTTTATCTACTCACTATTTCCATATTTAACATTAGTGCAAAATGAGGCACCGTGCTCACAGCTAACAGAAAGTTAATAGCATTCTTTCTACCGAACATGACTGCAGCATCTGTCGCATATTTGGTGGAAAGACTTGTTGCTTGATGTGTCACTCCTATTATTTGAGGACACAAATGCTTTTCCTCAGTGAAGTCATATACTGAGTATTTCACGGCTTGCACCTGTCACCCCTGGGTTTTCGAATACTGGCCAAGGCTCTTGCCACCCGCATAGTGCCTTTTTTAGGCAAGGCTCAAAAGACAAACCCACCTCCTTAGACAACACAAGGAAAAAGAAACTAAGGGTAATGCTGCTCAACACCAGAAGTCTAAACCTCAAGATGCATGCACTCGAGGCTCTCCTCAGTATGGAGAATATTGATATCTGTGCAGTAACAGAAACCTGGTTCAAGGCTCCTGAGAGCACCCCAGCACTACCAGGTTATACCTCATACCATGCTTTTTGGCCCCAAAACTCGGACCGAACCACAAGAAGAGGGGGAGTATCCATATTCATCAAAGATACCCATACCTCCAGGCTAGTGGCACAGCACGAAGCATCTGAGACCATCCATGTGCAACTAACAGTGGGCAAAACTGCCTTCCAGTTTGTAGCCTGCTACAGACCATCCTCCCAAACTCAGGAACCCCACTCGGCTTTCCTGAAGACACTGGAGAATATGAAGGTCTCTCCAAACACCATTATATTGGGTGACTTTAATGACCCAAACATAGACTGGAAGCACTACTCAAGCCCCAACACCCTAGCCCAACGATTCCTAAAATTTATAAACTCAAATGTTATGGAACAACTGGTCACAGCTCCCACAAGAGGGGAAAACATATTGGACCTGATCATCACCAACATGGGGACTCTATGTTCCATACCAGAGGTATACCCCTCATTGGTAAGAGCTGACCATAAATTAATCACTATGGACATCCACATCCTGTCCCCACCCCCAGCAAAGGAAACCACGGTCAAAAACTTCTCAAAAGCAAACTTCCCACTTCTCAAAACTGAGGTGGAATCCTTCAAAGCCCCAGGGCCAGTGGAAAATACAGCCCAAACCGCAGAATCCTTTACAAACGCATTCTATGGATACCTACAGGAATGCATGGATTGTGCTATCCCAAATAAAACCAAGACACACTCCTTTAAGGGCAGGAGACCTGTCTGGTGGACCCCAGCCATAAGTTGTACAACAGAAGGAGGAAGCTACTACATGATAGAGCAAAATCCCTGAAAGGGAAGGCAACTCTGATCAGTACTAGCAAGAAACTATGATCCCTCATAAAATCATCTAAGGCTATCTTTGAAAGAAAAATTGCACAAGATGCTAAAGATAATCACAAGGCCTTCTTTAGTTATGTCAGAAACCTGGGTGAAAACTCCCAGATATGCTCTGAGTTAGTGCAAAATGACAAAAAATACACTGAACCCACAGACATTGCCAACATCCTGGCAGACAGGTTCAGTGCAAACTTCTCCCCCCCTTCCCCCAAATGAGCAAATGACTATCCCAACAGACTGTAGCCTCCCTGACATCACAGATGCACAGGTGAGAGCTGCACTCTCCAAAGCAAAAAACACAGCATCAATGGGACCGGATGGTGTCCTGGGCTGCGTTTTATATGAGCTCCAAGAAGAACTGAACCCTCACTTAAAATCACTATTCAGTCTCAGCTTTACAACAGGATATGTACCCAAGGAATGGCGTACAGCAACAGTGGTCCCACTCCATAAAGGTGGTGCCACAACAGACCCTGGAAACTATCGCCCTATACGTCTAACTAGCCTGGTCTGCAAAGCAATGGAGTGTATCATCATGGAACTTATAAACAAAGACATTGGGAACCTCCAAACACTGGATCCTACCCAATTCGGCTTTGTTAAGGGCAGATCTTGCCTCTTGAACCTGGTTGATTTCTTTGAAACAGTCACCAAGGCCATAGACGAAGGGAAGTTAGTCCACACAGCCTATCTTGACCTTGCAAAAGCCTTCGACACAATACCCCACTCGGGCATCATAAATAAGATCACCAACTTAAATATCAACCCCTATGTCACAAGATGGGTTGCAAACTGGCTTAGGGATAGAACCAACATGGTCAGAATTGCAGGTGCCATGTCAGACTCTAAACCAGTTACAAGTAGCATCCCGCAAGGCTCAGTCCTGGGACCTCTCTTGTTCGGTATGTATTTCTCTGAGGTACAGGCTAACACAGGAGGACTATGACTGAAAAAGTTTGCAGATGACTGTAAACTGGGGGCCATAATCGACTCGCCGGCTGAAACAAGCATCCTCCAAAAAGGACTCACAGAGACGGATAACTGGTGCCAGAGCCATGGCCTAAAGCTAAATGCAAAAAGTGCATAGTCATCCCCTGTGGGAAAAACAAAGTGCCCACAAATTACCACATAGGTAGTAATCCATTAAGTAAGGAAGAAGTAATTAGGGATTTGGGGACCCAAGTAGATTGCAATCTCTCCTTTGACAATCACATTGCTAAGGTGGTTAGAAAGACATTCTATATAGCCCACCTTATCACAAAGGGGTTCACATCTAGATCAAGAGAGGTCATTGTGCCCCTCTACTCATCACTCATCAGGCCCATAATTGAATACAATGCCCCATTTGGGATCTACCTTACCCAACACCTGCTACAACTAGAAAGACCTCAAACGTACCTCACCAAGAGGATCAAGGGACTCAAACAGATGCCCTACTCAGTTGCTTACTGCCTACTCAGAGGTGATCTGTGCCTGACGTATAAAGCCATGTCCAATCCTGAATTAATGGACATGCTCCACCTCAAGAAATGCAAATCCATCAGAGCTACACGCTCCAGTGACTTAAACCTCAGCACAGAAATAAATAGAACATGCTGGAGGGACAGATTCATATCCCAGAGGCTCCCCTCACTCTGGAACAAAATCCCAATCCATGTTAGACAGAGTCCCTCAATGACCCTCTTTAAGAAGAATCTTGACATTTGGATGGCAGATCGTAAATTTACCCCTGGGATCTCTTCTGTGTCATTGCTAGACAGAGGCATGATAAACTAACCTTAAATGGGCTATTTCTGTGACCTACTATACAGAGGCACAGCCAACTAATCTAAAAAGGGTGGCAAACGCCAAACACACTCTGGCTAGGCTTGTAAATGCCCTAGGGCAGATAGCCTAGTATCAACCTATAATATGGGGTAGCAGAACTATGCCCTTCACCCAATTTAAAAAAAGTTTGAAGATAATATGCAAGGGGGTGTGTGTAAGCAGACTACTGCTAACTTACAGATATTTTTGCATGTTTTTAATTTTCTTTAATTTGTTTACATGGTGAATGGCCTTTAATAAACAGGCTTTCATCAGCCATGATGTAGCAACATTATGGTTTAGTGCTAAGATGTCTGTCTCATAACTCCAGAATCTAGGATTCAATGTTAGGCCATGGCAGAAAAGAAAAGGCCTTGGGTGGGCCAGTTCTCTTGCCCTGTTAGTAAACAATGAAATAAATACACATAAAGTATCTAACTGTAAGGCAAAGAGGGATACAAGTATTTACAATATATAAAATGCACAACTGACAGGTAATACAACAAAGAAGAATTAAAGCAAGATATAGCTAACATGCTGCTAACATACATAACTGTCCTTATATGTTACGTCAAGGCAGCAATGATGCAACATACTATTATTAGGTAGCTAAAACAGTAAAGAGCCATCCAGCTATCATCTTCATGACATTCAGCATTGTTTATAATAGGGTAATGATTGAATTAATATATTTTACTGCTACAATTATTTTTTTTTCTATTTGAAAAAAACTGTTAACTCTGATCACCTCAGAATATAATTTTTCAGTGTCTTTAGTGATTGCACATTTATCTAGGGTTGAGCTAATCAGATGAGAACCTAACCTTCCTGGAAAAGTGTGATTAATGATCTAAACTCTTTTAATAATTTTAGATTCAAAAGCAGTCTCTATATGGGAGATAAAGACTGCTATTAAAAGAAAAAAATCCTCCTTTCTATCTGAGTCAATGTTGTGACTCTGTCTGGAACAGATTTAACAAAAAGCTGTTGACGACTGATTGACTTGACCAGCATTGTGAATTTAAAGAAATCTGGCACAAAAGGCTATGTTGTTAGATATCTGTTGATTTGTATCATTTAACAACATGACAGCCTTTTCTTGATTTTACACTTGGGATCATCATGTCAGCCAGTGATAGATACTTAAAAAAGCAAAATATCTGCAGGACTGTTCTGGGCCACTGACAGGCTGTGCTCATTAGCCTATAGTTCAGTGAAGCAAGCTTACTCAAGGTAATTTTAAGTAGCAGTGTATTTCTTTTTCAAGAAACCTGAAACAGCAGGTCCAAGTTTGCTGTCTCTCTTAAAAACAGACTTTGAAATGTTCACAATACCTTTATTAGGCAGCATATCCCACAATAAACACATTTGCCAACCCATTGTACTAGAGGTCATGAGAACCACTTATTTTTATAGTCATGATGCAGGAGTGTCCTAGTTTGAGTCACAGATATAAATATCCTCCTCATCATCAACCCCCCTTTTTTCCACTTTCTTCATGGGGTCGGGGTGTTGTGTTAACTGTCACCATCTCTCTCAATTTAGTGTTTCACTCCTGCATTCTGCGACACTCATGGCTGAGTGTTGCAAATCTCTCACACAATCCATCCACCTCTTTGCCAGACGCCCTCGTTTCCTCTTCCCTTATTCCTCTCGGTCCCAAATCTTCTTCACCAGATCTTCTTTTCTGCATACAATTACAAACCACCCTAATCTGTTCTCTGATCTTTTCTGAAATTGGAGCTACTTTGGTTTCTGCTCTTATGTCCTCATTTCTTTGTCTGTCCCACAGTGTGCATCCTACCACCCATCTCAGGTACTTCATTTCCATCACCTCTAGCTTCCTCATCTGCTCTGCCTTTACTGCCCAGGTTTCTGTCCCATACAGTAGTACTGGTTGCACCAGTCTTTTGTACACCTTATATTTTCAACTTCTTTGGCATTATTCTGTCATATCAGTGAGCTGATGAGAACGGAGTGAAACAGGAAAAAATATACAAATAAAACGTAATTTATTCACTGGTGTCTAGACAGATAAGCGCTTTCGCTAAAAAGCATCATCAGATCTTTCAAACATTCACCTTAAAACAAAATAACTTATATACAATTTCAAAATATATGCTGCCCAATCAAAAATTGTAGTCAATTAATTCATTTAAAGTAACATTACATATAATAACATATATTAAAAACAAGCCATTGTATCAAACAATACTTATTGTATAAAATATTATACAAAAATATATATACGATGTTTTCATATATAAAAACAAAATACAAGGGTACTTCACATCTCCTATGTTGCAATTACATATTTGTGCAAACATTAAATAATGTGTCTATATAAACAGGCACAATATTAATAAAAACTATTATTATAAAAAACCTAAGTACTAATATATAGCACATTTCCTGTCCATATATGTGTACATATATACAGACACTAAGTAAACTGCATGTTGAATGCAAAACTAATGTTGAACTGGTCAAGCTGTTATAAAGACTACATATAAGAAGAATAGTGCTATTACATGTTCATAATACTTATTTGATGTTCCTGCGTCTCCTTAAAATTGGCTTGATGGATGCCCTTTCATTGAGTCTCCTGCCTTTATCTGCTCTTAATTTTATAATCCAGTTGCCCTCCCTGCAGTCAGTATAATTCCTAATATCTCCTCCACGATTGCTGGGGGTTATGACTTCTAAGGCTCTAAATAAGAACTTGTGCGTATCTTCGTGTTGTACTGTGTGCTTAGCTAGTGCATTATGCACTGAGCCCTTTCTAATATGGTAAATGTGCTCTTGTATCCTGTCCCTAAAAGCCCTGTTGGTTTTCCCTACATAAAAAGAGGAACAGGCCTGGCACACAAAATGAATAGTCTGACAAACTTCTTAAAGTTCACTATGAATAAGTCCAGTAGTAGGATAGATTTTCTAGATCTATATATAGAGAAAATACCGAGTGGACTGATCAGCACTGGTATTTACAGGAAACCATGCTACAGTAACACAGACAGGAAATGTGCTATATATTAGTACTTAGGTTTTTTATAATAATAGTTTTTATTAATATTGTGCCTATTTATATAGACACATTATTTAATGTTTGCACAAATATGTAATTGCAACATAGGAGATGTGAAATACCCTTGTATTTTGTTTTTATATATGAAAACATCTTATATATATTTTTGTATAATATTTTATATAATAAGTATTGTTTGATATAATGGCCTGTTTTTAATATATGTTATTATATGTAATGTTACTTTAAGTGAATTAATTGACTGCAATTTTTGATTGGGCAGCATATATTTTGAAATTGTATATAAGTCATTTTGTTTTAAGGTGAATGTTTGAAAGATCTGATGACGCTTTTTAGCGAAAGCGCTTATCTGTCTAGACACCAGTGAATAAATTACGTTTTATTTGTATTTTCTTTCCTGTTTCACTCCGTTCTCATCAGCTCACTGATTTTACATTTGCTTTTTTGAATTTGGCAACGGAGCGTTCATCGGGTTATTTGGCGGTCAGTTTACCAATAACCTCATTATTCTGTCATCGACTACACCTGATACTATATGCCAGTTGGCTGCAGCCTCTCTGATTCTAGTGTTGACCTCTTCAGTCAGACTTCCATTCTCCTTAACTACCTCACCCAGATACTTGAAGTTATTAACCTGTTCCACTACCTTCCCTTCTAGCTCTTTTCTCAGCTTCTTCTGATTTCCCCAATTTGCTGCCATTACTACTGTCTTATCTGTACTTAGTTTCATCCCATGTGCCTTCAGTTTTGCATTCCATTCTCCTATCCTTTGCTGAAGTTCTTGCTCAGAGTCTTCCTGCAAAGCTACTTAGTCTGCATAGAGCAAATGTGTTGATTCTTTCCCTTCTGACCTGTTTGCTAATGTTGTCCATCACCAGTATTAACAGCAGTGGGCTCAGAGCTGAACCCTGGTGCACACCCACTCCCACTGGGAACCCCTCTGAGAGACCGAACACTGTTCATAGTTCAGTCATTGGGTCCTTATACACAGCCTACACTAATCTGACCAATGTTCCTGGGACTTCAAACCACTGAAGTACTCCCCAAATCAGCTTTCTTAGGACCTTGTCATAGGCTTTCTCCAAGTCTATGAATTTCCAATTAGACTCTTTCCTCATCTCTAGGTTCTTCTCAACTATCTGTCTCACTGCAAACATTGGGTCATTTGTGCTGCATCCTGATCAGAATCCAGACTGCTCATCTCACATCTTACATTCTACTGTTCTGCATATCCATTTATGAATCACCCTGTCCAGAACTTTCAGTAATATGACAGGAGTTTGATACCTTTGTACTGCCCACAGTTGTGGATGTCCCCTTTCTTCCTGTAGACTGGCATGAGTATGCTTATTGTCCAGTCATCTGGGGTACACCTTTCTCTCCACACTGCTATTAGTACCTCAGGAGCCATTTCTGCCCCATTTCACCCAGCATCTTTATCAGGTCTGTAACATCATCTCAGCCTGCTGCTTTCACTGACTTCATTTTCCCTAGTGCCTTTCATACTTCTTCTAGGGTGGGGTCCTCTTCTTCTCTCATCATATGCTGTGGCTGGGGCAGTACAGCTTCTGTGGGGTTTTCATTTAGAATCTGCTAGAAGTACTCCTTCCATCTACCTTCGATGTCCTGTGGACTGGGGAGCAAGGTATTGCTGGCATCCCTTATGAAGGGTATCTGACTATGTTCTTTACCTTTCTCTCTTTATCTTGCAACCTGATATAGCTTCTTTGTGCCAGCTACTGAGTCACTTTCAAGAAGCTTGTAAAGTGCCTCCGATGCCCTGTTCTTTGCTATAGCAACTCCTTTCTTAGATTTTTTTGTTAGCCAACCAGTACTCTTCCTAGACTGCTCTGTCTTTTCTATCTCTCACTTTTTCCTGCACTCCTACTTTCTTTTGATGACTTCCTGGACTTCTGCATTCTATCACCATCTTTCCTTATGTACCTTATTTCTATATCTGGCTTGGCCACATATCTGTTCTGTAGTTCTCGGACATGCTGTTTTGAGGCTCTGCCATTCTTCTAAAACTCCACTTACTTCCTCTTCTTTTTGGGGTGCTAGAGCTCTGAGTAATTCCTTGAACTGTTGTACTTTCTCTCCAGTCAACTTCCAGGTCTTCAGCCTGGTCTCTGGTGACCATGGAGCCTTCAATGACTACTGCTTGCAGCTGATTGTGACAATCAGTGGTTTAGGCTTTGGGTCGACTGTTTTACTGGGGATGACTTTGCAATTATTGATTCTACCCCAGTGCCCTACCCTTACTAGGAGGAAGTCCATCTGAGTTACACATTGGACACTCTTGTATGTGATCTTGTCACTGTCTCTCTTTCTGAACCGTTACTATCAAGCCATTTTCCAGACAGAAGTCTAGAATGGCTTCTCCTTTTTTATTCCTGTTGTCCCACCCATGTTGACCCAGTCAGTCCTCATATATTGTTCTGTCTGTCCTGATAAATGCATTCAAGCCACTCATCAACACTAATTCATCTTGTCCTGCTCTATCTAGTAGGTCCTGCAACTGCTGTCTGAATGCACTCTTTTCCTCTCTATCACAACCCTGCTGTGGGGCATAGGCTGAGATTATGACTACTGCTCTATCATTACACTGGGGTCTGAGTGCCATGAGTCTGTTGCTAATTCTGATGACATTCCATACTGCCTTATGAAGACACTCTCTCAACACAATTCTGATACCATTTCTATCCTGTCCTACTTCTGGAGTAGTAGACTGTGGATCCCAAGCCAAATGCCTTTGCTGCACTGACCTTCTATCTTGTTTTTTGGATACATAAGATGTCCAGTCTCCTCTGTACCATCATGTTATCCACTTCCAAGGTCCATCCTGTCAGTGAACCTATAATCAGTGTAGCAATTCTTAATTCATGTTTGGCAGATTGATTGGTTTTATATCCAGCTTTTGCATAACAGAGCTATCCCAGGTAACCCAGGCTGGGCTTTATGGCAGGGACACACTGGTCAATAGGGGCATATACACCCCTCCCACCATTAGCATGAGTCCTTACTGTAGGTCAGAGTAAGCTGGTTCCTCAACCCACTTATCATCAGTAACTACCCATAACAATTTGGCAACATTAGTCAACATGACTGAATCACCTAGAGACATACATACTTTAAAAACTAAAAAATTGAATAAGCAAACGAAGCTCGTGTGTGCCGGTTGAATTCTTTTTTGTTTTGTATTCTTCACCTAGAGCCATATATTACACCAACGAATAGCTAAATTTGTCACTGCTTGTTGTCTGTGAACTGTATTCTCCTATCTTGAGGATACTCTGCACCACAGTAGATGCCCAAAGCAGTTGGTCTAGACAACTTCACCCCCAGAGGGCATCATGTTGAGTCTGTGCTGCTGCCCACCATTCATTGGTGAGTGTGAGATGGAAACAGCATGTTTTTCAAATATGGGAGGAACTCACATAGACACAAGGAGAAGATGCAAACTCTAAACAGGCATTGGCCGGAGGTCAGGATCAAACCTTGTGTATGGGGAGCAAAGACCTTAACCATTATGCCAACTGGTATACGTGGGTGCTAGTGAATAGGTCAAGTGTGTGTTAGGTCAACAGCTGCCTAGTTGGCTGCATATGGTTGACTAGGCAGCTGATCGAATGGTTTGCGAGATCATACAAATTCAAGGGTTGGGAAATCTGCCCTTATTCTGTGTGTCTGCAATCTCAGATATATATATATATATATATATATATTTGTGTGTGTGTAATTAGTAGTGAGTGTGGGTAGCACAGCCCACCACACGGAGGTGCAGGGGGGCTTGCCCCCTGCAAAAAATGTTTTTTTTTAATTAGATTTTTTATGCACTGAGGCTGTTTCTTAGTGAATTCATAGTACTGTGTCACTTACATTGTTTTTGATGTTCTGAGGTTGATATTATTGTAGCTGATATTGGGCACTTAAAATTAAATGTAGTAAGCCTATATATACAGAGAGAGTGAGAGACAGAGAGAGAGAGATTATAATCATTGGTATTTAAAAGTTACCGAGATATGGCTATCTTCTAAGCTCCTTATAAGTAGTGATGGTCCGATCTTCTGAGGAAGTCTTTCTTAAATTCTGACCCAACTGTGAATTACAGGCAAACTGTAGGAGGAAAGCAATGAACATGTGGTGGGGCTTAAATCTGAATGTTCTTGACGAAATGACCAATTCAAGGACTTTTCTTGTACTAGAAGAATGAATATCTAACAGACAAGGCTTTGGTCAAGCTGACTAATGAACTTTTAAGCTCAAAAGTCCATAAACTGCAATAAGACTCATTTTTACCCATCTTGGATCTGACAGCTCCATATGATGCAGACAGATTTCTGCTACATCCATGGCAATTGGATGGTATAAGGCAGACACTAATTAAAGAAAACATTTTTGCAGGTTAAACATTTTCTTTTTGATTTCCTGTGTACTCTTCCTTGTACCACAGACTGCTTACAGTTGGGAACAGCACCGTCTACATTAGAATAATCTTGGCATCTATACATAAACATTTGTTGAAGCAAAACAGCACCTTTTTGCTTCATTTAAGGAAATATACATTACAAAAGGCAATTAAAATGACTTTTGCTAAAGAGGACATCTGTCTTCACTGAAAGTTGTTTTAATATGAAGTTTTCAGTTCCAGGCAAAATATTTTCAGTATACAATATTTTTTCATGTTAGTTTAAAATCTGTCATTTGGCAGTCAGCTAGCTGGCAATATTGTTAATAATTAATAATATAAAACATAATTATACCTTGTATGATCATAGAGCTGGTTACTGGTATCTCAGTGTAAAAATGTTAGACTGCATTACCCTTTTCTAGTCCCCACATCCACTTAGCTGTTCAGTGCTTTCAAAGCTTACATGAATGCTGCCTTTTAAAATTAAATCAATACATATCCCTTGCAATGACTCACAACTCACACTGACCTTTTTCTGGCCATGAAAGTTCTGTCTGTATGTTCTCAAACACCTACCTTTATAAATTAATTTCAAGAAATTATTTCATGCTGCTGATTCATGTGGAGTTTTAAGTCAGTTAGCAAATGTGTCGTGAGAGCGTATTCTATTTTAGACTATCTGGCAAATTGTGTTTAACCATCACTTTAATCTTCTTCTGTTTGTTTAGCTATTTAATTTTACCTTACTGTTTGTATTAGTAGTTAAGGGAAAGCTTCCCACTTCCTACCATCTTTCCAATTGTTACATCCCTTGGTCGGTTATTGGTTTCAATGAGGCTATTTTATTTTCACATACCAAATTTTTGACAAAAATAGAAAAAAAAAGAAATATTTTGCATTATGTTTTCTGTCTTATTAACTTAGCAGCACTGCTTTAAGCTTTAGCATTTTCTATCAATTTCTGACCATATTTGTAATGGATGAAGTTATATTAGTTAAAGAGACTGAATGACTGGGTCAAATGAAATGGTTCTTCTCAGATGGAAGAATTCCTGTGCAAAGTTAGTTGAAATGATTGAGATAAAAGGAGTGTTTTGTATTTTAGGTTTGGCAAGATGACTGGGTTGCTATGAAAACAGTTATATCTGCCTTTTCTTCATTAGATTTTTTTTGCTGTTGTTTTGAATTATTTTCCACCATCAGACAAACTGCATTGTCTAGTGTCATCCTGCATATGAGGGACTACACATAGCAGATATCTTTGAATTGCGTGAAGAATGCTACAAGAAGAAAAAAGCATAGGCCATATAAAGTTTTGTGTCACACAGCATCATCCTCACATAAGCAATTATGGAAAAACAGCACTGTTGATACAGATGGCAATCTATAAAACCAAACCTATTACAAACAGTACCAGAAGCCATAAAATGAACCACATATATAGTCACATCATCTTCACCAAACTGTACTTAACCTGACATCCTATGCAAGACACTACCTGCAAACAGCACACTAAATACCACTTTAATGATGAACTGAAACACTACAATAATGTACAGGGAATTAGGGATGAAACAGTATTCACTGATAAAGCAGATATTACAGCACTAATGTTTATATGCCCACAAAGGGCAACAACAATTATAAACAAACAGAGGGAAACAATTATGATCAAACTGAAAGTGGCAAAATAAATCAACCCACATCACGCACAGGGTGCATCATCTGATAATATGGAAATGGTACCAAAAACACACAAAGTCACATGAAAAATAAGCACCCGTATAGCGACCACTAGATAATACATACAGCATAAGAAACAGTCAACAGTTTGTCTGACTAAATAGATATGAGTACACATACAGGACAAAATTACCACAAACAACACATTATAGATTAAAAAAATACAAAATAATTACAAAACAGATCCGTAGTGAATAGTATGAATGTGAACAATATACAAAATGGGAGATGTTTGATAAATCATGAGCAGGAAATTCCTATGCAACCATCATGCATAGGAACATTTTGGAAATATCCTTCACTAGTCTTGATTCTAATCCAGAGTCTTCATTATAATCCGCAGATTAATCTGCTGCAGAAGAATTCAGTCATGTAGCAGCCACAGAGAATATGCTCAGATAAGTACAGTGGTCTGTACTGCATATTGAGTGTCAGTGGGCATCAGCCATGAAGAGGCAGACTAAATGGAATGGTAAATATTGCTTAAACTCATCTGCTATGTCATTTGTCACTGAAGGTGGTACTCACTAAAGTGCCAGTGGATGAGCGATATCATATTTGCCATGATCCGTGTGCTTTGCATACATGGTTAAATCCATACATGACTGGCTTTTTGCTCACTAGTATCTGATGGTGAAGTACCACCCAGGCATGAAATGGTATGATGCAGGACTGTATACCCATAAGTGACCTAGGACATGTCCCTCGCAATATTTGCTGTAACAGAACTGTGTATCCACATGAACAAGGCACAGAGCTCCTCCACTGAACTCCACAAAGAGTATGGTGGGCAATATAACTCCGAAACAAAAGTTAGCTATAGAATGTAATTAACTTGACAAATAAATAAAACACAACAAAGGCATAGGTTAACATAATGAAAAGTCACTTATAATGGATGGAAAAGCTTTATTGACTGAATTCCACCAATACAACTCGATGCATGCCAGCAATTTCTGGTGGCACATCATAAAGAATATCTCAAACATCATCCTCTTGATCCTTCCATAGTGACTGAAATCACAACAGACAGCCAAATCCTGCTGGGTTGCATCAGCAAACTTTCCTACACTGTCTGTTTCTAACCTTAGAGCTAACAGCTCCTGCCACTGAAGCTGCATGACCAAAATGGCAGTGGCCTCAGTCTTGTGAGACAACACAGCTGAAGCCTCCTAAGGTGTCATTGTACAAAGTGCTTCATCAGCAACAACCCAACTAGTGTGCACTTCTGTAAAAGAAGGAAAATACTCTACTGCCAAGAACATATAGAAAGACAAGACAAGACAACGCTATCACAATTTCTGTTACAAATGTAAGATTAAGGTTAGACATTACAGATCTCACGGTAACATGCAATATACAACGATCACAAACTATATAGTTTCAGGGACTTGCTCAGTTAACATAAAGGGTATCCAAACATGTGATGCATAAATACTGAAAAAGTAGGACATGATGCCACACATTTATGCATAAACATATTTATATTATGTTTGCCATCACTGCCGGCAGCAACATTTTCTCTAAAGATCACACACCATAGAATTCTGTACACATCAAGACACTGCAGTATCGTGAGCAAACACGTTAGCACTGCAGAACAGACTTGCACATTCTGTGGGTGCCCAAGGTAAGCACAGTGATATCACACAGAAAAGGAACATACACATTATACGTCAGTTGTAAAAACACCAGCATTAATGTTACAAACACACATAATTTTAAATGTAAATACTTAATGGACATGCATTCCACAAAAATCTAGATCTACACATGTATCTCACAACATGCTTTTCATGATCAGACAGCAGAGTTGTGAAATATAAAACAGTAACATCGATAACTTTATGACTAAAACGTGTGCAGTGTTGAATGCATCTTACTATCATGTGCAGCATATATTCTGCCTCAAACATCAGTACAGCATGCTGAGGCTGTGATTGTTACAGGTATAACACAACTATGAATGCCAACTGTAGCTGTCAAACATCCAAATGTTCACAGACAAAGCTATGACCAAGTAATACATGTGGGTTTATGTTAACTTGCCTACATCTTGATGAAGTCACTTATATAAGACTTGGAGAGGTGTGGAACTGTGAGTAACTAGGTTTTCAAAAAAGAAAGAAAATTAAATTATCTTAATATTTCAGTTCTGCTTAAATATTTAAGTACACTTTTAATGACCTGTCTGGTGATACTACGCTGTACTTTTCTGCTCTGTTCCATCTGATTGCATTTTTTTAGTTTGTTATTAGTCCTTGGTCTTGTATGTTAATTAGCAGTTGTGGGGATATATTGTTTCTGCATTATTCTGTACTTCTATTTCCACAAGTAGTATTACTTGTGAAAGCTATGTTTGTATTTTAAACTCTGCTGGGCCAAAGTCTTGGAGTTTAATTCACAGTTGTGGCAGAACTGTGCACTACTACCAGACTTGTGTGCAATCATTTATTATTGCTTTTGTTCAATAAACAGTGTTAGTGATACATTTCTGCATAGTCTGGTGCCTTACACTGTAGTAGAAGTTTAACAGTGAGAGAATTGTCTCTGCTCCAGTTTGTGCTTTGGTGCTTTTATATTCTGCTTCTCATTTACCTGCTTGCATTTTGTGTCTGTCCCATCCCCACTAACATATTAAGTTAAAGTTTCTGAAAGAGCTCCAATATTGCCTTTATTTGACTGGATAGTTTTCTAGCTAGCTCCTATTTCCAGTACAGAACTACCCCACACAGTGCTTTTTACACATGACTTGGAAGGTAGGACTGTGAGTAACTAGTTTTTCAAAAGAAAGGAAAGAGAATTGGTACTGCTTAACATAATTTGCCCCAATAAACACCCCTATTAGATTGCATAAACAAATCACCCTTAATAGCCTTCTAATCTCAATACTCCAAACCTTTTTAGCTCACAAATCAAAGGACTGGACACAGTAGGATATGCAATTTCCTAACTTCTTATTAACTAGCTTGGTCGATACGGGCATGTTGAGACAATGTAGCAGATGTCACATGTGTACTGACAACCACGAAATCCTTACAGAAGCAGACACAGTATGCAAGAAGTGTGCTTACACAATACCTCTGGAAGCTAACCTCTCAGTCCACATCTGGCTGTCGAACACACACACACACACACACACACACACACACACACACACACACACACACACACACACACACACACACACACACACACACACACACACACACACACACACACACACACACACACACACACACACACACACACATGCTTAGGCACTTAAAAGCAACCTTTCTAAATAACAAAGATCACACAGACACTGTAAAAGCTATGGCTCAGAAAGCCCAAAGGCACTCAGAAAAAAACACCTAGCACCATACATGCTGTCACTCTCAGTGGGGCCCCAAACACTAAGCCCTTAAGGCAAACAAAAACATTTCCCAGTACACTCATCATAGGGGGCTCCACTCTAAGACATAGTGATGGCCCTCTAACCAGGCTGAAGAAGGAGAAGATAACTGTTAATTGCTTATCTAGAGCCAGGATCCACCAAATCACACATACACTCAAGTTATTACACCACAGGTACCAGTATGATTCCATCATAGTCCATGTAGCTGTAAATGACCTGAGATGTACCTCCCTGGACTATATGAAGAAAGGCATCAGAGTATGTGTCTCAGCCTGGCATGAGCCTAGCAGTGAGCAGCATATTACCATCACCGAGAATGATGTCACAATGCATTGAGCAGCACATTACCATCACTGTGGATGATGTCACAATGCACTGAGCAGCATATTACCATCACTGCGGATGATGCAACAATATGAACAAAAAATGTCTGATTTCAACAACTGGCTGTCTTTCTGGTGTCACTCTAAGGGGATCCAACATTTGTCAGCTTGGGGAACATGGTTAACAGATCATGTTGCTTTGCCAAGGATGGTCTGCACCTTTCCCATCTAGGCGTTTGAATAGTGGCTAAGTTGTTGTGACAGCAGTAAGCCTGATGCATAAGATATTAAACATGTAGTAAGCATGATGCATAAGAAGTTAAACATGTAGTAAGCATGATGCATAAGAAGTTAAACATGTAGTAAGGATGATGCATAAGAAGTTAAACATTTTCCTTGAATAAGTCAGCTGACTGCAGTATACAAGACTGATATTTTGTCTGCACCCATAGTGCCTTTTTTAGGCAACGCCAAATTGACAAGCCTACTGACATAGTAAAATCAACTCAACAGAACCTCAGTGTGTTACTGCTCAATGCAAGCAGCCTACATATGAAAAAAAAACAATACACTCTCTCCAGACCCACCTCACACTGGAGAATATAGATATCTGTGCAGTTACTGAGACATGGTTTAAAAGTGGCAGTGGGTACCCAGTTTCAGTGCCTTCTACACTTTTAGAGTAGTAACTACACAGACAAGGGTTAAAGGTAAGGTGCCTCAATATACATCAGTAACGAGCATTACTCATGAGTGGTCAAACAGGATGATGTGCTGGAGTTTCTCCATGAGCAGATCACCACAAAAAATCCCATACCATATCCTAGTCAGCTATAGGTCAATCTTCATGTCCCAAAAAGCAAACAATGCATACTTGGACCTAGTGGAGACACCTACCATCCAACCTAACACCTTACTCATGGGAGACTTTAACTGCCATTATATAGATTGGGAATCCTACATGTCCTTAAATCTACAGGCACAGAGATTCCAGGAGTTCATAAATATAAACACCCTTGTCTGAATAATGAATACACCTGCTAAAGACTCGAACATATTGAACCTCATGCTCACACATATGGGAGAATGCTGCACTCCCTGAATGTCTCGTCCTCATTGGTAAGGTCCAACCATAAAGCTGCCTTCCTTGAAATCAAAATCAACTCTGTAATCCCATTAAAACTAGTAACAGTGACTATTCCAAGGCAAATTACATGTCATTAAGTGATGGTTTGCCAAAATTCAATGCCCCTCCAAACTCAAGAACACATGAGCTTATGCTGATCTGCTTTCAGAAACTCTGTACAGCCATGTTAATGGCTGCAAAGAGGCTGCTGTACCTACCAGAAGTAAGCCTAGAACTAGCCTCAGAATTAAACTTCCCTGATAGCATCCCAAATTAAATAGGATATACGAAAGGAAAAAAAATTAGGGCAACAAATCAGGAAGGGTAATTCCCATAAAGATAAAAACTTTTTCATCAAAGTAAATAGGCAACTAAGAGGGATAGTTAAGTCAAGGAAAGCCAACTTTGAGGTTAAGGTGTAAAATAACCATAAGGCCTTCTACAGCTATGTCATAAAATTAACGGGCAGCACACTGCAGTGTGCTGAACTGGTGGTTAATGGTGCTACATTCACTGAGCCTGGCAATATAGCGAATCTGTTAGTAACATATTCAGTTCCAACTTTACCTCCCTCTCACCCCAGCCATTCCCTCAATAATACCTTCAGTCATAATCCCTCCAACCATAACTAGAGAGCATCTACTGATTGCACTCATTAAAATCTAGAATACAGTCTCAACGGGCCCTGATAACATCCCAGGATGCCTCCTGAATAGTTTAAAATATGACTTATTGGGATTCCTGGAGTCATTATTTAACTATATTCTCAAAACAGGCTTTGTGCCACATGAATAAAAGACTGAAATGGTCATTCCCTTTATAAAGGAGGACCTTCAACAGATCCTGGAAGCTAGAGATGCATTAGTTTGACTAGTCTAATTTGCAGAGCTGTAGAAAGAATTATCATGGAATTATCAACAAGGACATAGGAGACCTCCATACACTGGATCCATCTCAGTTTGGCTTTGTTAAGGTAAGGTCATGCTTAGTGAATCTGGTAGAATTCTTTGAAAAGGTAAAGCAATGGATGAGGGGAAAACTGTGCATACTGCCTACCTAGATCTGGCTAAAGAATTTGATACAATACTCCATTCAGGCATTTTCAACAAACTTACAGAACTAGGTATAAACCCCTTTTTAGCACCCTGTATAGCTACCTGGTTCACTGATATGAGCCAGGAGGTTAGAATTGGTGAGGCCACCTCCATAAAGAAACCAGTCACTAGTGGAGTCCCAAAGGGTCTGTGCTAGGCCCACTCCTCTTTGGCATCTACTCCTAAGATGCCAAAGCCAGTATTAAAGGCCCCTGGCTAATCAAGTTCCCAGATGAGTGTATCATACAAAGAGGATAAATTCCATATAAAATACTATGCAGATGTAACAAACACTCTGAACTTCCTAATTACTCATGAGCATGACTATGCAGATGTGAGTAACAAACACTCTGAACTTCCTAATTACTCATGAGCATTACTATGCAGATGTGAGTAACAAACACTCTGAACTTCCTAATTAAACATGAGCATTACTATGCAGATGTGAGTAACAAACACTCTGAACTTCCTAATTACTCATGAGCATTACTATGCAGATGTGAGTAACAAACACTCTGAACTCCCTAATTACTCATGAGCATTACTATGCAGCTGTGAGTAACAAACACTCTGAACTTCATAATTACTCTACTTACTTCTGCATAGCGGTCTAGCCACAATAGTCTATACTGCATATGCACAGTGCTGAGATTCACCTGTGAAAGCATTGCATGTTTGATAACATATAACCACTGGTTCTTTGAAGGACACACGATTCTGTTTCTCAGCTGTGGCTGAAAGCTATATTAACTGTAGCTATTTTGCATGATAGTTTATCTCAAGCTTTTGATTCTGGAATTATTTAGACCATCTTTATGTTGGAAGTCTCCCATGCATATATAACTGAACCACATCAAGCTTTCTGAAAGAAGTTTTTTGACCTTGGATCAATTGGAGATATATACAGACATCTTATATGAAGTTGCCTGAACTTTAACATATATTAATTTGTTAAACTTGTCATCAGCTGGCTCAAAGGCCCTTTTCAAACATAACTGATGCACAAGATATCACACAAATAAAAGAAATATATAGAGAGAAGTATTTGCAAATGTGTATAGTTGTTTCAGGAGACCAAAGAATAAACAAAATGACAAAAATGTAGCGCAGAAAGTGCCACAGTAACATTTTGTATAATCTTAATTGTATAGACATTTATAAGAGTAAAAATAAGTTCCATAATAATACTGTTAGCACAGAACTGTAATATGAATCATACTGTTAGAACAGATTTATAGTACAGTTCAGATAATAACTACTGGTGGGATGGTAAACCTAAGTCAAAAGAGGGTTGGAATCTTAAACTGCATCCTACCTGTCTGCCTATACAGTGTGCACACTGATATATATATATATATATATATATATATATATATATATATATATATATTTTTTTTATATATATATAAAACTGACAATTTTATATCACTAAGACGCTGTTTTATAATTTGACATGAACATACAAAAGCACATTTAAAAATTTGCAATTTGTTATTGTCTGATAAGCTCCAGTTAAAGGGCTAGTATTTACACTTGTGTATTGAACATTTGTGTGCTGAGCAGATGCCATTATCCATTGTCTTAAAAACATAAGCATTTCTCACCTTTTTGGGAGATTAATTTAACTTTTATTTAGAAAGCTTTAAAACTACTTTTCTTTGGAATGTCTTAGAGAGTCTTCTTCCATATGGATAGGCCTGTTTTTGTAAAAAAAAACCTCTTTCTCTCCATAGTGCTGAGAAATGAAGGTCTGATTACTTTATTGCTATGTTCTATATTACTTCTGAGGCAGTAGTTAACTGTACTAAATAAAAGATGGATTAGAAGAGGTGGGACATATGTGAGTTTGTGATTTTGGACAGTAGTTTGCAAAGTAGCTGGTTAGCTGTACTGGTAATGGGTAGCTACATTAATGTCTTTAGGAGATCACAGTGATGGGTCCATGGTTAGCTGTACTGGTAATGGGTAGCTACATTAATGTCTTTAGGAGATCACAGTGATGGGTCCATGGTTAGCTGTACTGGTAATGGGTCGCTACATTAATGTCTTTAGGAGATCACAGTGATGGGTCCATGGTTAGCTGTACTGGTAATGGGTAGCTACATTAATGTCTTTAGGAGATCACAGGGATGGGTCCATGGTTAGCTGTACTGGTAATGGGTAGCTACATTAATGTCTTTAGGAGATCACAGGGATGGGTCCATGGTTAGCTGTACTGGTAATGGGTCGCTACATTAATGTCTTTAGGAGATCACAGGGATGGGTCCATGGTTAGCTGTACTGGTAATGGGTAGCTACATTAATGTCTTTAGGAGATCACAGGGATGGGTCCATGGTTAGCTGTGCTGGTAATGGGTAGCTACATTAATGTCTTTAGGAGATCACAGGATGGGTCCATGGTTAGCTGTACTGGTAATGGGTAGCTACATTAATGTCTTTAGGAGATCACAGTGATGGGTCCATGGTTAGCTGTACTGG
The DNA here is from genome assembly GCF_019279795.1 of Protopterus annectens. Classification (NCBI taxonomy): domain Eukaryota; kingdom Metazoa; phylum Chordata; order Ceratodontiformes; family Protopteridae; genus Protopterus; species Protopterus annectens. Next base: position 632,632,239 of record NC_056749.1, read on the forward strand.
TAATGGGTAGCTACATTAATGTCTTTAGGAGATCACAGTGATGGGTCCATGGTTAGCTGTACTGGTAATGGGTAGCTACATTAATGTCTTTAGGAGATCACAGTGATGGGTCCATGGTTAGCTGTACTGGTAATGGGTAGCTACATTAATGTCTTTAGGAGATCACAGGGATGGGTCCATGGTTAGCTGTGCTGGTAATGGGTCGCTACATTAATGTCTTTAGGAGATCACAATGATGGGTCCATGGTTAGCTGTACTGGTAATGGGTCGCTACATTAATGTCTTTAGGAGATCACAGGGATGGGTCCATGGTTAGCTGTACTGGTAATGGGTAGCTACATTAATGTCTTTAGGAGATCACAGGGATGGGTCCATGGTTAGCTGTACTGGTAATGGGTCGCTACATTAATGTCTTTAGGAGATCACAGTGATGGGTCCATGGTTAGCTGTGCTGGTAATGGGTAGCTACATTAATGTCTTTAGGAGATCACAGTGATGGGTCCATGGTTAGCTGTACTGGTAATGGGTAGCTACATTAATGTCTTTAGGAGATCACAGTGATGGGTCCATGGTTAGCTGTGCTGGTAATGGGTAGCTACATTAATGTCTTTAGGAGATCACAGTGATGGGTCCATGGTTAGCTGTACTGGTAATGGGTAGCTACATTAATGTCTTTAGGAGATCACAGGGATGGGTCCATGGTTAGCTGTACTGGTAATGGGTCGCTACATTAATGTCTTTAGGAGATCACAGTGATGGGTCCATGGTTAGCTGTGCTGGTAATGGGTAGCTACATTAATGTCTTTAGGAGATCACAGGGATGGGTCCATGGTTAGCTGTGCTGGTAATGGGTAGCTACATTAATGTCTTTAGGAGATCACAGTGATGGGTCCATGGTTAGCTGTACTGGTAATGGGTAGCTACATTAATGTCTTTAGGAGATCACAGGGATGGGTCCATGGTTAGCTGTACTGGTAATGGGTAGCTACATTAATGTCTTTAGGAGATCACAGTGATGGGTCCATGGTTAGCTGTGCTGGTAATGGGTAGCTACATTAATGTCTTTAGGAGATCACAGGGATGGGTCCATGGTTAGCTGTACTGGTAATGGGTAGCTACATTAATGTCTTTAGGAGATCACAGTGATGGGTCCATGGTTAGCTGTGCTGGTAATGGGTAGCTACATTAATGTCTTTAGGAGATCACAGGGATGGGTCCATGGTTAGCTGTACTGGTAATGGGTAGCTACATTAATGTCTTTAGGAGATCACAGGGATGGGTCCATGGTTAGCTGTACTGGTAATGGGTAGCTACATTAATGTCTTTAGGAGATCACAGGGATGGGTCCATGGTTAGCTGTACTGGTAATGGGTAGCTACATTAATGTCTTTAGGAGATCACAGTGATGGGTCCATGGTTAGCTGTACTGGTAATGGGTAGCTACATTAATGTCTTTAGGAGATCACAGGGATGGGTCCATGGTTAGCTGTACTGGTAATGGGTAGCTACATTAATGTCTTTAGGAGATCACAGTGATGGGTCCATGGTTAGCTGTACTGGTAATGGGTAGCTACATTAATGTCTTTAGGAGATCACAGGGATGGGTCCATGGTTAGCTGTACTGGTAATGGGTAGCTACATTAATGTCTTTAGGAGATCACAGGGATGGGTCCATGGTTAGCTGTACTGGTAATGGGTAGCTACATTAATGTCTTTAGGAGATCACAGGGATGGGTCCATGGTTAGCTGTACTGGTAATGGGTAGCTACATTAATGTCTTTAGGAGATCACAGTGATGGGTCCATGGTTAGCTGTACTGGTAATGGGTAGCTACATTAATGTCTTTAGGAGATCACAGGGATGGGTCCATGGTTAGCTGTACTGGTAATGGGTAGCTACATTAATGTCTTTAGGAGATCACAGTGATGGGTCCATGGTTAGCTGTACTGGTAATGGGTAGCTACATTAATGTCTTTAGGAGATCACAGTGATGGGTCCATGGTTAGCTGTACTGGTAATGGGTAGCTACATTAATGTCTTTAGGAGATCACAGTGATGGGTCCATGGTTAGCTGTACTGGTAATGGGTAGCTACATTAATGTCTTTAGGAGATCACAGGGATGGGTCCATGGTTAGCTGCTGTACTGGTAATGGGTAGCTACATTAATGTCTTTAGGAGATCACAGTGATGGGTCCATGGTTAGCTGTACTGGTAATGGGTAGCTACATTAATGTCTTTAGGAGATCACAGTGATGGGTCCATGGTTAGCTGTACTGGTAATGGGTAGCTACATTAATGTCTTTAGGAGATCACAGTGATGGGTCCATGGTTAGCTGTGCTGGTAATGGGTAGCTACATTAATGTCTTTAGGAGATCACAGGGATGGGTCCATGGTTAGCTGTACTGGTAATGGGTAGCTACATTAATGTCTTTAGGAGATCACAGTGATGGGTCCATGGTTAGCTGTGCTGGTAATGGGTAGCTACATTAATGTCTTTAGGAGATCACAGGGATGGGTCCATGGTTAGCTGTACTGGTAATGGGTAGCTACATTAATGTCTTTAGGAGATCACAGGGATGGGTCCATGGTTAGCTGTACTGGTAATGGGTAGCTACATTAATGTCTTTAGGAGATCACAGTGATGGGTCCATGGTTAGCTGTACTGGTAATGGGTAGCTACATTAATGTCTTTAGGAGATCACAGGGATGGGTCCATGGTTAGCTGTACTGGTAATGGGTCGCTACATTAATGTCTTTAGGAGATCACAGGGATGGGTCCATGGTTAGCTGTACTGGTAATGGGTAGCTACATTAATGTCTTTAGGAGATCACAGGGATGGGTCCATGGTTAGCTGTACTGGTAATGGGTAGCTACATTAATGTCTTTAGGAGATCACAGGGATGGGTCCATGGTTAGCTGTACTGGTAATGGGTAGCTACATTAATGTCTTTAGGAGATCACAGGGATGGGTCCATGGTTAGCTGTACTGGTAATGGGTAGCTACATTAATGTCTTTAGGAGATCACAGTGATGGGTCCATGGTTAGCTGTGCTGGTAATGGGTAGCTACATTAATGTCTTTAGGAGATCACAGGGATGGGTCCATGGTTAGCTGTACTGGTAATGGGTAGCTACATTAATGTCTTTAGGAGATCACAGGGATGGGTCCATGGTTAGCTGTACTGGTAATGGGTAGCTACATTAATGTCTTTAGGAGATCACAGTGATGGGTCCATGGTTAGCTGTACTGGTAATGGGTAGCTACATTAATGTCTTTAGGAGATCACAGGGATGGGTCCATGGTTAGCTGTACTGGTAATGGGTAGCTACATTAATGTCTTTAGGAGATCACAGGGATGGGTCCATGGTTAGCTGTACTGGTAATGGGTAGCTACATTAATGTCTTTAGGAGATCACAGTGATGGGTCCATGGTTAGCTGTACTGGTAATGGGTAGCTACATTAATGTCTTTAGGAGATCACAGGGATGGGTCCATGGTTAGCTGTACTGGTAATGGGTAGCTACATTAATGTCTTTAGGAGATCACAGGGATGGGTCCATGGTTAGCTGTACTGGTAATGGGTAGCTACATTAATGTCTTTAGGAGATCACAGTGATGGGTCCATGGTTAGCTGTGCTGGTAATGGGTAGCTACATTAATGTCTTTAGGAGATCACAGTGATGGGTCCATGGTTAGCTGTACTGGTAATGGGTAGCTACATTAATGTCTTTAGGAGATCACAGGGATGGGTCCATGGTTAGCTGTACTGGTAATGGGTAGCTACATTAATGTCTTTAGGAGATCACAGTGATGGGTCCATGGTTAGCTGTACTGGTAATGGGTAGCTACATTAATGTCTTTAGGAGATCACAGGGATGGGTCCATGGTTAGCTGTACTGGTAATGGGTAGCTACATTAATGTCTTTAGGAGATCACAGTGATGGGTCCATGGTTAGCTGTACTGGTAATGGGTAGCTACATTAATGTCTTTAGGAGATCACAGTGATGGGTCCATGGTTAGCTGTACTGGTAATGGGTAGCTACATTAATGTCTTTAGGAGATCACAGGGATGGGTCCATGGTTAGCTGTACTGGTAATGGGTAGCTACATTAATGTCTTTAGGAGATCACAGTGATGGGTCCATGGTTAGCTGTACTGGTAATGGGTAGCTACATTAATGTCTTTAGGAGATCACAGTGATGGGTCCATGGTTAGCTGTGCTGGTAATGGGTAGCTACATTAATGTCTTTAGGAGATCACAATGATGGGTCCATGGTTAGCTGTACTGGTAATGGGTAGCTACATTAATGTCTTTAGGAGATCACAGGGATGGGTCCATGGTTAGCTGTACTGGTAATGGGTAGCTACATTAATGTCTTTAGGAGATCACAGTGATGGGTCCATGGTTAGCTGTGCTGGTAATGGGTAGCTACATTAATGTCTTTAGGAGATCACAATGATGGGTCCATGGTTAGCTGTACTGGTAATGGGTAGCTACATTAATGTCTTTAGGAGATCACAGTGATGGGTCCATGGTTAGCTGTACTGGTAATGGGTAGCTACATTAATGTCTTTAGGAGATCACAGGGATGGGTCCATGGTTAGCTGTACTGGTAATGGGTAGCTACATTAATGTCTTTAGGAGATCACAGTGATGGGTCCATGGTTAGCTGTGCTGGTAATGGGTAGCTACATTAATGTCTTTAGGAGATCACAGTGATGGGTCCATGGTTAGCTGTACTGGTAATGGGTAGCTACATTAATGTCTTTAGGAGATCACAGTGATGGGTCCATGGTTAGCTGTACTGGTAATGGGTAGCTACATTAATGTCTTTAGGAGATCACAGTGATGGGTCCATGGTTAGCTGTACTGGTAATGGGTAGCTACATTAATGTCTTTAGGAGATCACAGTGATGGGTCCATGGTTAGCTGTACTGGTAATGGGTAGCTACATTAATGTCTTTAGGAGATCACAGGATGGGTCCATGGTTAGCTGTACTGGTAATGGGTCGCTACATTAATGTCTTTAGGAGATCACAGGGATGGGTCCATGGTTAGCTGTACTGGTAATGGGTCGCTACATTAATGTCTTTAGGAGATCACAGGGATGGGTCCATGGTTAGCTGTACTGGTAATGGGTCGCTACATTAATGTCTTTAGGAGATCACAGTGATGGGTCCATGGTTAGCTGTACTGGTAATGGGTAGCTACATTAATGTCTTTAGGAGATCACAGTGATGGGTCCATGGTTAGCTGTACTGGTAATGGGTAGCTACATTAATGTCTTTAGGAGATCACAGTGATGGGTCCATGGTTAGCTGTACTGGTAATGGGTAGCTACATTAATGTCTTTAGGAGATCACAGGGATGGGTCCATGGTTAGCTGTACTGGTAATGGGTAGCTACATTAATGTCTTTAGGAGATCACAGGATGGGTCCATGGTTAGCTGTACTGGTAATGGGTAGCTACATTAATGTCTTTAGGAGATCACAGTGATGGGTCCATGGTTAGCTGTACTGGTAATGGGTAGCTACATTAATGTCTTTAGGAGATCACAGGGATGGGTCCATGGTTAGCTGTGCTGGTAATGGGTAGCTACATTAATGTCTTTAGGAGATCACAGGGATGGGTCCATGGTTAGCTGTACTGGTAATGGGTAGCTACATTAATGTCTTTAGGAGATCACAGGGATGGGTCCATGGTTAGCTGTACTGGTAATGGGTAGCTACATTAATGTCTTTAGGAGATCACAGTGATGGGTCCATGGTTAGCTGTACTGGTAATGGGTAGCTACATTAATGTCTTTAGGAGATCACAGTGATGGGTCCATGGTTAGCTGTACTGGTAATGGGTAGCTACATTAATGTCTTTAGGAGATCACAGGGATGGGTCCATGGTTAGCTGTACTGGTAATGGGTCGCTACATTAATGTCTTTAGGAGATCACAGTGATGGGTCCATGGTTAGCTGTACTGGTAATGGGTAGCTACATTAATGTCTTTAGGAGATCACAGTGATGGGTCCATGGTTAGCTGTACTGGTAATGGGTAGCTACATTAATGTCTTTAGGAGATCACAGTGATGGGTCCATGGTTAGCTGTACTGGTAATGGGTAGCTACATTAATGTCTTTAGGAGATCACAGGGATGGGTCCATGGTTAGCTGTACTGGTAATGGGTAGCTACATTAATGTCTTTAGGAGATCACAGGATGGGTCCATGGTTAGCTGTACTGGTAATGGGTAGCTACATTAATGTCTTTAGGAGATCACAGTGATGGGTCCATGGTTAGCTGTGCTGGTAATGGGTAGCTACATTAATGTCTTTAGGAGATCACAGTGATGGGTCCATGGTTAGCTGTACTGGTAATGGGTAGCTACATTAATGTCTTTAGGAGATCACAGTGATGGGTCCATGGTTAGCTGTACTGGTAATGGGTAGCTACATTAATGTCTTTAGGAGATCACAGGGATGGGTCCATGGTTAGCTGTACTGGTAATGGGTAGCTACATTAATGTCTTTAGGAGATCACAGTGATGGGTCCATGGTTAGCTGTACTGGTAATGGGTCGCTACATTAATGTCTTTAGGAGATCACAGTGATGGGTCCATGGTTAGCTGTACTGGTAATGGGTAGCTACATTAATGTCTTTAGGAGATCACAATGATGGGTCCATGGTTAGCTGTACTGGTAATGGGTAGCTACATTAATGTCTTTAGGAGATCACAGGGATGGGTCCATGGTTAGCTGTACTGGTAATGGGTAGCTACATTAATGTCTTTAGGAGATCACAGTGATGGGTCCATGGTTAGCTGTACTGGTAATGGGTCGCTACATTAATGTCTTTAGGAGATCACAGGGATGGGTCCATGGTTAGCTGTACTGGTAATGGGTAGCTACATTAATGTCTTTAGGAGATCACAGGGATGGGTCCATGGTTAGCTGTACTGGTAATGGGTAGCTACATTAATGTCTTTAGGAGATCACAGGGATGGGTCCATGGTTAGCTGTACTGGTAATGGGTAGCTACATTAATGTCTTTAGGAGATCACAGGGATGGGTCCATGGTTAGCTGTACTGGTAATGGGTAGCTACATTAATGTCTTTAGGAGATCACAGTGATGGGTCCATGGTTAGCTGTACTGGTAATGGGTAGCTACATTAATGTCTTTAGGAGATCACAGTGATGGGTCCATGGTTAGCTGTACTGGTAATGGGTAGCTACATTAATGTCTTTAGGAGATCACAGGGATGGGTCCATGGTTAGCTGTACTGGTAATGGGTCGCTACATTAATGTCTTTAGGAGATCACAGGGATGGGTCCATGGTTAGCTGTGCTGGTAATGGGTAGCTACATTAATGTCTTTAGGAGATCACAGGGATGGGTCCATGGTTAGCTGTACTGGTAATGGGTAGCTACATTAATGTCTTTAGGAGATCACAGTGATGGGTCCATGGTTAGCTGTGCTGGTAATGGGTCGCTACATTAATGTCTTTAGGAGATCACAATGATGGGTCCATGGTTAGCTGTACTGGTAATGGGTCGCTACATTAATGTCTTTAGGAGATCACAGGGATGGGTCCATGGTTAGCTGTGCTGGTAATGGGTAGCTACATTAATGTCTTTAGGAGATCACAGTGATGGGTCCATGGTTAGCTGTACTGGTAATGGGTAGCTACATTAATGTCTTTAGGAGATCACAGGGATGGGTCCATGGTTAGCTGTACTGGTAATGGGTAGCTACATTAATGTCTTTAGGAGATCACAGGATGGGTCCATGGTTAGCTGTACTGGTAATGGGTAGCTACATTAATGTCTTTAGGAGATCACAGTGATGGGTCCATGGTTAGCTGTACTGGTAATGGGTCGCTACATTAATGTCTTTAGGAGATCACAGGATGGGTCCATGGTTAGCTGTACTGGTAATGGGTAGCTACATTAATGTCTTTAGGAGATCACAGGGATGGGTCCATGGTTAGCTGTACTGGTAATGGGTAGCTACATTAATGTCTTTAGGAGATCACAGGGATGGGTCCATGGTTAGCTGTACTGGTAATGGGTAGCTACATTAATGTCTTTAGGAGATCACAGTGATGGGTCCATGGTTAGCTGTACTGGTAATGGGTAGCTACATTAATGTCTTTAGGAGATCACAGTGATGGGTCCATGGTTAGCTGTGCTGGTAATGGGTAGCTACATTAATGTCTTTAGGAGATCACAATGATGGGTCCATGGTTAGCTGTACTGGTAATGGGTAGCTACATTAATGTCTTTAGGAGATCACAGTGATGGGTCCATGGTTAGCTGTACTGGTAATGGGTAGCTACATTAATGTCTTTAGGAGATCACAGGGATGGGTCCATGGTTAGCTGTACTGGTAATGGGTAGCTACATTAATGTCTTTAGGAGATCACAGGGATGGGTCCATGGTTAGCTGTACTGGTAATGGGTAGCTACATTAATGTCTTTAGGAGATCACAGGGATGGGTCCATGGTTAGCTGTACTGGTAATGGGTAGCTACATTAATGTCTTTAGGAGATCACAGTGATGGGTCCATGGTTAGCTGTGCTGGTAATGGGTAGCTACATTAATGTCTTTAGGAGATCACAGGGATGGGTCCATGGTTAGCTGTACTGGTAATGGGTCGCTACATTAATGTCTTTAGGAGATCACAGGGATGGGTCCATGGTTAGCTGTGCTGGTAATGGGTAGCTACATTAATGTCTTTAGGAGATCACAGGGATGGGTCCATGGTTAGCTGTACTGGTAATGGGTAGCTACATTAATGTCTTTAGGAGATCACAGTGATGGGTCCATGGTTAGCTGTACTGGTAATGGGTAGCTACATTAATGTCTTTAGGAGATCACAATGATGGGTCCATGGTTAGCTGTACTGGTAATGGGTAGCTACATTAATGTCTTTAGGAGATCACAGGGATGGGTCCATGGTTAGCTGTACTGGTAATGGGTAGCTACATTAATGTCTTTAGGAGATCACAGGATGGGTCCATGGTTAGCTGTACTGGTAATGGGTAGCTACATTAATGTCTTTAGGAGATCACAGTGATGGGTCCATGGTTAGCTGTACTGGTAATGGGTAGCTACATTAATGTCTTTAGGAGATCACAGTGATGGGTCCATGGTTAGCTGTACTGGTAATGGGTAGCTACATTAATGTCTTTAGGAGATCACAGGGATGGGTCCATGGTTAGCTGTACTGGTAATGGGTAGCTACATTAATGTCTTTAGGAGATCACAGTGATGGGTCCATGGTTAGCTGTACTGGTAATGGGTAGCTACATTAATGTCTTTAGGAGATCACAGGATGGGTCCATGGTTAGCTGTACTGGTAATGGGTAGCTACATTAATGTCTTTAGGAGATCACAGTGATGGGTCCATGGTTAGCTGTACTGGTAATGGGTAGCTACATTAATGTCTTTAGGAGATCACAGGGATGGGTCCATGGTTAGCTGTACTGGTAATGGGTAGCTACATTAATGTCTTTAGGAGATCACAGGGATGGGTCCATGGTTAGCTGTACTGGTAATGGGTCGCTACATTAATGTCTTTAGGAGATCACAATGATGGGTCCATGGTTAGCTGTACTGGTAATGGGTAGCTACATTAATGTCTTTAGGAGATCACAATGATGGGTCCATGGTTAGCTGTACTGGTAATGGGTCGCTACATTAATGTCTTTAGGAGATCACAGTGATGGGTCCATGGTTAGCTGTACTGGTAATGGGTAGCTACATTAATGTCTTTAGGAGATCACAGTGATGGGTCCATGGTTAGCTGTGCTGGTAATGGGTAGCTACATTAATGTCTTTAGGAGATCACAGTGATGGGTCCATGGTTAGCTGTGCTGGTAATGGGTAGCTACATTAATGTCTTTAGGAGATCACAGGGATGGGTCCATGGTTAGCTGTACTGGTAATGGGTAGCTACATTAATGTCTTTAGGAGATCACAGGGATGGGTCCATGGTTAGCTGTACTGGTAATGGGTAGCTACATTAATGTCTTTAGGAGATCACAGGGATGGGTCCATGGTTAGCTGTACTGGTAATGGGTAGCTACATTAATGTCTTTAGGAGATCACAGTGATGGGTCCATGGTTAGCTGTACTGGTAATGGGTAGCTACATTAATGTCTTTAGGAGATCACAGGGATGGGTCCATGGTTAGCTGTACTGGTAATGGGTAGCTACATTAATGTCTTTAGGAGATCACAGTGATGGGTCCATGGTTAGCTGTGCTGGTAATGGGTAGCTACATTAATGTCTTTAGGAGATCACAGGGATGGGTCCATGGTTAGCTGTACTGGTAATGGGTCGCTACATTAATGTCTTTAGGAGATCACAGTGATGGGTCCATGGTTAGCTGTGCTGGTAATGGGTAGCTACATTAATGTCTTTAGGAGATCACAGGGATGGGTCCATGGTTAGCTGTACTGGTAATGGGTCGCTACATCAATGTCTTTAGGAGATCACAGTGATGGGTCCATGGTTAGCTGTGCTGGTAATGGGTAGCTACATTAATGTCTTTAGGAGATCACAGTGATGGGTCCATGGTTAGCTGTACTGGTAATGGGTAGCTACATTAATGTCTTTAGGAGATCACAGTGATGGGTCCATGGTTAGCTGTACTGGTAATGGGTAGCTACATTAATGTCTTTAGGAGATCACAGTGATGGGTCCATGGTTAGCTGTGCTGGTAATGGGTCGCTACATTAATGTCTTTAGGAGATCACAGGGATGGGTCCATGGTTAGCTGTGCTGGTAATGGGTAGCTACATTAATGTCTTTAGGAGATCACAGTGATGGGTCCATGGTTAGCTGTGCTGGTAATGGGTAGCTACATTAATGTCTTTAGGAGATCACAGTGATGGGTCCATGGTTAGCTGTGCTGGTAATGGGTAGCTACATTAATGTCTTTAGGAGATCACAGTGATGGGTCCATGGTTAGCTGTACTGGTAATGGGTAGCTACATTAATGTCTTTAGGAGATCACAGGGATGGGTCCATGGTTAGCTGTACTGGTAATGGGTAGCTACATTAATGTCTTTAGGAGATCACAATGATGGGTCCATGGTTAGCTGTACTGGTAATGGGTAGCTACATTAATGTCTTTAGGAGATCACAGGGATGGGTCCATGGTTAGCTGTACTGGTAATGGGTAGCTACATTAATGTCTTTAGGAGATCACAGGATGGGTCCATGGTTAGCTGTACTGGTAATGGGTCGCTACATTAATGTCTTTAGGAGATCACAGTGATGGGTCCATGGTTAGCTGTACTGGTAATGGGTAGCTACATTAATGTCTTTAGGAGATCACAGTGATGGGTCCATGGTTAGCTGTACTGGTAATGGGTAGCTACATTAATGTCTTTAGGAGATCACAGGGATGGGTCCATGGTTAGCTGTACTGGTAATGGGTAGCTACATTAATGTCTTTAGGAGATCACAGTGATGGGTCCATGGTTAGCTGTACTGGTAATGGGTAGCTACATTAATGTCTTTAGGAGATCACAGGGATGGGTCCATGGTTAGCTGTGCTGGTAATGGGTAGCTACATTAATGTCTTTAGGAGATCACAGGGATGGGTCCATGGTTAGCTGTACTGGTAATGGGTAGCTACATTAATGTCTTTAGGAGATCACAGTGATGGGTCCATGGTTAGCTGTACTGGTAATGGGTAGCTACATTAATGTCTTTAGGAGATCACAGTGATGGGTCCATGGTTAGCTGTGCTGGTAATGGGTAGCTACATTAATGTCTTTAGGAGATCACAGTGATGGGTCCATGGTTAGCTGTGCTGGTAATGGGTAGCTACATTAATGTCTTTAGGAGATCACAGTGATGGGTCCATGGTTAGCTGTACTGGTAATGGGTAGCTACATTAATGTCTTTAGGAGATCACAGTGATGGGTCCATGGTTAGCTGTACTGGTAATGGGTAGCTACATTAATGTCTTTAGGAGATCACAGTGATGGGTCCATGGTTAGCTGTACTGGTAATGGGTAGCTACATTAATGTCTTTAGGAGATCACAATGATGGGTCCATGGTTAGCTGTACTGGTAATGGGTAGCTACATTAATGTCTTTAGGAGATCACAGTGATGGGTCCATGGTTAGCTGTACTGGTAATGGGTAGCTACATTAATGTCTTTAGGAGATCACAGGGATGGGTCCATGGTTAGCTGTGCTGGTAATGGGTAGCTACATTAATGTCTTTAGGAGATCACAGGGATGGGTCCATGGTTAGCTGTACTGGTAATGGGTAGCTACATTAATGTCTTTAGGAGATCACAGGGATGGGTCCATGGTTAGCTGTACTGGTAATGGGTAGCTACATTAATGTCTTTAGGAGATCACAGGGATGGGTCCATGGTTAGCTGTACTGGTAATGGGTAGCTACATTAATGTCTTTAGGAGATCACAGGGATGGGTCCATGGTTAGCTGTACTGGTAATGGGTAGCTACATTAATGTCTTTAGGAGATCACAGTGATGGGTCCATGGTTAGCTGTACTGGTAATGGGTAGCTACATTAATGTCTTTAGGAGATCACAGGGATGGGTCCATGGTTAGCTGTACTGGTAATGGGTCGCTACATTAATGTCTTTAGGAGATCACAGTGATGGGTCCATGGTTAGCTGTACTGGTAATGGGTAGCTACATTAATGTCTTTAGGAGATCACAGGGATGGGTCCATGGTTAGCTGTACTGGTAATGGGTAGCTACATTAATGTCTTTAGGAGATCACAATGATGGGTCCATGGTTAGCTGTACTGGTAATGGGTCGCTACATTAATGTCTTTAGGAGATCACAGTGATGGGTCCATGGTTAGCTGTACTGGTAATGGGTAGCTACATTAATGTCTTTAGGAGATCACAGGGATGGGTCCATGGTTAGCTGTACTGGTAATGGATCGCTACATTAATGTCTTTAGGAGATCACAATGATGGGTCCATGGTTAGCTGTACTGGTAATGGGTAGCTACATTAATGTCTTTAGGAGATCACAGGGATGGGTCCATGGTTAGCTGTACTGGTAATGGGTAGCTACATTAATGTCTTTAGGAGATCACAGGATGGGTCCATGGTTAGCTGTACTGGTAATGGGTAGCTACATTAATGTCTTTAGGAGATCACAGTGATGGGTCCATGGTTAGCTGTACTGGTAATGGGTAGCTACATTAATGTCTTTAGGAGATCACAGTGATGGGTCCATGGTTAGCTGTGCTGGTAATGGGTAGCTACATTAATGTCTTTAGGAGATCACAGTGATGGGTCCATGGTTAGCTGTACTGGTAATGGGTAGCTACATTAATGTCTTTAGGAGATCACAGGGATGGGTCCATGGTTAGCTGTACTGGTAATGGGTAGCTACATTAATGTCTTTAGGAGATCACAGTGATGGGTCCATGGTTAGCTGTACTGGTAATGGGTAGCTACATTAATGTCTTTAGGAGATCACAGTGATGGGTCCATGGTTAGCTGTGCTGGTAATGGGTAGCTACATTAATGTCTTTAGGAGATCACAGTGATGGGTCCATGGTTAGCTGTACTGGTAATGGGTAGCTACATTAATGTCTTTAGGAGATCACAGTGATGGGTCCATGGTTAGCTGTACTGGTAATGGGTAGCTACATTAATGTCTTTAGGAGATCACAGGGATGGGTCCATGGTTAGCTGTACTGGTAATGGGTCGCTACATTAATGTCTTTAGGAGATCACAGGGATGGGTCCATGGTTAGCTGTGCTGGTAATGGGTAGCTACATTAATGTCTTTAGGAGATCACAGGGATGGGTCCATGGTTAGCTGTACTGGTAATGGGTAGCTACATTAATGTCTTTAGGAGATCACAGTGATGGGTCCATGGTTAGCTGTACTGGTAATGGGTAGCTACATTAATGTCTTTAGGAGATCACAGTGATGGGTCCATGGTTAGCTGTACTGGTAATGGGTAGCTACATTAATGTCTTTAGGAGATCACAGTGATGGGTCCATGGTTAGCTGTACTGGTAATGGGTAGCTACATTAATGTCTTTAGGAGATCACAGTGATGGGTCCATGGTTAGCTGTACTGGTAATGGGTAGCTACATTAATGTCTTTAGGAGATCACAGTGATGGGTCCATGGTTAGCTGTACTGGTAATGGGTAGCTACATTAATGTCTTTAGGAGATCACAGTGATGGGTCCATGGTTAGCTGTACTGGTAATGGGTAGCTACATTAATGTCTTTAGGAGATCACAGGGATGGGTCCATGGTTAGCTGTACTGGTAATGGGTCGCTACATTAATGTCTTTAGGAGATCACAGTGATGGGTCCATGGTTAGCTGTGCTGGTAATGGGTAGCTACATTAATGTCTTTAGGAGATCACAGGGATGGGTCCATGGTTAGCTGTACTGGTAATGGGTCGCTACATTAATGTCTTTAGGAGATCACAGTGATGGGTCCATGGTTAGCTGTACTGGTAATGGGTAGCTACATTAATGTCTTTAGGAGATCACAGGGATGGGTCCATGGTTAGCTGTACTGGTAATGGGTAGCTACATTAATGTCTTTAGGAGATCACAGTGATGGGTCCATGGTTAGCTGTACTGGTAATGGGTAGCTACATTAATGTCTTTAGGAGATCACAATGATGGGTCCATGGTTAGCTGTACTGGTAATGGGTAGCTACATTAATGTCTTTAGGAGATCACAGGGATGGGTCCACGGGTCGATGAGTGAGATGCCTGCTGTTAGAAGTAGGTGTGTGCTATTGCTGAAGTGTAACATCACTAAGATTAGTCCATATTCTGGACTGGGAATTAATATGCTCCTTGCTATTGCTATTCTGACCTGTGAGGCTATAGGTGTGACAGGCTGTAACATAATTTTAGTTGTAGTATAATTTGTTGCATGGCAGTTTTGTATGCATGTCTATGTGCATGCATGCTGAAACATTCACACTTGAAATGCAACTTTTCTTCTTCTAATACATAGAGATTAGTGCAGGTAGAATTTGGAGATCACAGAACTGAGTAAATATTAATACTCTACCAGATGTTTTTCCCTAACAGAATGTCCAGTAATATTGAATTTCTCGTTCTGCATATGAAGCTTCAGCCAGGTTTCTAATGATGATAATACTGTTATGTGTGGCATAAATGTTATAATGCAAATGTTAATCTCTGTGCTTGAAATTCAGGAAAGTCATTACATATATTTCTTAAACTTTTATATCCTTCCATTGAGATGTAATTATTTTGAGGCGTTTCAACCACTATAGAAACTGGGAGGATATGCAAAGCTTGATGGTGAGGTGTCAGTACAGTCGGGCTTAGTTTAAGTGTCTTTACACACAGCATTAATAGTGGAATAAAACAAAGACATTTGTTTTTACAGATGCAGGTAGATGCTGAACTGTAGATTGAGTTACAGGTACTTTGTTTACCTGAATATTTTAAAGTAAGGAAGGAATGAGAGTGGGAATGTGAAAAATGTATGTGTGAGTATTGCAAATGAGGTGTTGTGACAGTAGTAAGCATGACGCATAAGAAGTTAAACGTAGTAAGGAAGATGCATAAGAAGTTAAATATGTAGTAAGGATGATGCTTAAGAAGTTAAACATGTTCCTTGAACAAGTCACCTGACTGCAGTGTACAAGACTGATATTTAGGAAAAACATTATTACAGTAGTTTATGAGATATAATATGTATAAGCATCATGTTTGTTCTTATTGCATAACTGGAGAGGGCTTTAACTCTAATTCTGCATACAGTGTCAGTGGTACAACAGGTAGTACAATCACCTTTAATGCAGAAGACTGTGGGTTCTATTCCCACACCAGGCAGCTGGATTGTGACACTGCAGTACAGCATACGGGGATTCTGCTCTCTTAACTGTGTTGTCCTTTGGATAAGACATTAAACCATGGTCCCATATGCTTGGTGGATCTTAAGGATCCCAATGGCACCTATCAAAAAGAGTAGGGGAAGTTGTCAGATAACCTAGCCAAATTCTCCTAATATTATAAATGCCACCTCAAGTCTCCTCTGAAAAGAGTCTACTTGTCTAGTGGGATCAACCTGGTCAACAAAGGATACATAAAATAAAAATTAATTTACTGAACTGTATATATATTAATTCACTTCAGTGTTCTTTAGGCAAAGTAGTGGCTGTGGCTTTTGGTGGTATTAGATCACATCAACTATGCCACGTGAACTGTTCTATAATATGAATTTTCTTTGTGGTGTTTGCATGTATTTGTTTTAAGTCATCAGAGTAGCTGTACAATATCTGATACCTACTGTATATAAGAAAGTGATAGTATCTGGCAGTCTAGCTCAGGGGTTAAGGCTATTTAAGGCTATGTGCTATTAATGAGCTTTATCTTGACATTGATTTGATTCCCTTAATTTCTACTTACAAAATGTACATTCCTTAGCAAGTGACTTAACCAGACAGTGATACTGGGTCATCCTGAAAAAGGACATTTGTGTCTATTGAACTTACTCATTTAATACATAGATAAAATAAATTATGGAGATAGCAGAATGGAATCAGGGTGGAAATAAAGGCACAAAGATATTGTAAATATGTTCTTTACAGTTAGTATTCACAATTACACCATGACCCCCCCATTAATATTCCAAAACGTGCACGCTGATTGGCCAGCGTGCACGTTGTAAATCGACTTATACTAATGGAAAAAGGTCCGGTCGCTCGGACTTTTTCCATTAGTATAAGTCTTTTAAAACAATGTCTCGCTATGTTAAAAGAGTTTAACGTAGTGACACAGGTTTAAAAAAAGCAACGGAGATCTCCGTTGCTTTTTTAAAAGCTGTCTCGCTATGTTAAACTCCTTTAACATAGCGAATATAATAAAAAGCAACGGAGATCTTGCTTTCTCCATTGCTTTTTTAAACCTGTCGCTATGTTAAATGGGTTTAACATAGCGAGACAGCTAAAATAAACGGAGATCTCCGTTGCTTATTTTAGAGCTGTCTCGCTATGTTAAACCCATTTAACATAGGGAAACAGTAAAAAGCAATGGAGATCTTGCTTTCTCCGTTGCTTTTGGCCACAGCTCTGATGTACTGCGTAGGCATGCAGTACATCAGAACTGCATGATACCAGACAGCTGCGGAAGGGCAGCAAAGAGGCATTATACAATGCCATTATTTAAGAAAAGTAATTATTTCTTTTCTTAAATAATATCATAGTATAATAGCAATAACCCACGCCTGGGTGTGGATAATGTGGGATTTACCCACGGTTGTTTTTGTTTGGTCCCGAGGGCGAATGAGTAAATCCCGCATTACCCACACCCAGGTATGGGTTATTGCTATAGTAAACCATGATCATCTTCTTCTTCTTTTGACTTTTCCCGGTTAGGGGTTGCCACAGCAGAACAGTAGTCTCCAGAACAATTGGCAGTGGAGTTTTACGGTGTTGAGTTGCCAACCTTCCACAGAAGGCACACACATGCACATATTCACACCTAGGGCCAATTTATGGTGTCCAATCCACCTACAGCATGTCTTTAGGATGTGTGAGGAAACCGATGCACCCGGATGAAACCCATGTGACTGCAGGGAGGACATGCAGACTCCGCACAGAATGCACCCCAGCCAAGAATTGAAACAGGGAACCTCTTGCTGTGAGGTGGCAATGCTAACTGCTGCACCACCGTGGCTGTCCTGGTATAACCTTATTTACATACGAGTATGATGAATTACAGTTTTATTGAAACACTGCACATGCTTAGCACATACATGTTGAATGTAAAGAAGTATTTTATTTTATTTACTATTTGTTAAGTGGGTAAGTAGGCTGGTCTGCTGACTCATTTCAGCAATGACCCAAGCTCAATGAGCAGAAAATAGATCACAGTCTTTAAATCAAGAATATTATATACAAAGTGAATACAAAGCAAAATTAAAAACATAATGGTAAGAATGAATGCAGATAGGGTAAGATTAAAAGATAAAATGATCCAGTTAAAGTGCATTGAAGAAAAAACACACATACAAACTGCAAGCTAAGATGAGCATAAAGTACAGTGTAATCATACGCGTAATACATAAGCTCCTATAAACATGTGAAATATTCGCATTTAAGATGCCATTTTAAAAGGCTGAGAAAAGTTTATTAAATATATTCTAGTAGTCATGATACGGGATGGTAAGTTACCAACCATTGTCATAGTAGCAGTTGCAGGTAGGTTCAGTAAACAGATGGTCCTTAAGTTTATATTTGAATCTTTTAATAGTTTCTAGATTCTGATGTCTGCGGACAAGTTTTTCCAGGTAGCAGGCCTCAGTCTAGATAAGACTTTCTCACCTAAATCAATTTTAAATGGAGGTCTACTAGAGTGAAACTGTTGTCCTGTGTACTTCTGAGTACATAAGGGTTGTCTTGTAAATGGTAGTTTCACTCTTAAAAGGGGCAGTTACTATGTCCTAGCATTTTATAAGTTAGATTACTCAGAAGAAAAGTGCCCTGTGAGACACTAAAAGCTATCTGGAATTTTTTAGCCAGTTGCAATTGTGTATCTGGGGGTCTCCTAACAGAAGGAATCTGCTGATTTTATTATCAGCAGCCTGTAATTCTATGATTATTGTGGGATGAATGCATAATGTCAAAAGGTACTGATTGAAGAAACATAGATATTTTGTTAAGTGACAAGAACATTTTGGCTGTATTAGGTGATATTCGTTTGCTAATACATAAAAATGCTCAAAATTTAAAAGCATGTTTTGCTAGAAGGCAATGTTTTTAAGGAGAAATATACATTTGTTTAGGGACAGTGTAATGCAGTGTAATGCCTGTATGTATACAAATCGTAATGATGTATTTGTGCTCACAGAAATGGATATAAATCTGTGCTCAATGACTATGGATTGCAAATTAAAAATGTGATTTATTTCGCAACTTGAAAATGCAAATATTTTATGTAAGCAAGAGAGAGAGAGTGGAAAGATCTCATCAGGGAAAACATGATGGCTACACAGAAATATAACAGTAATAATGTTTTAGCAAAACATTATGGTAAGTGTTTATAAAGTAGGTTTTCATTTCCAAGTATTTTATTTTTTATGGTGTGGTGATTTTAATAATTTTCTGCTAGAGTGCTAGTGGCAGCTGTATTTGAACACTTACAGTGTGATGATTTAAATGACAGTTCTTCTCTGTGTCCCTGTCTTGATCTTGCACCTCCAGGTGTTTCTGCAGTTAACTCCTACTGCGCCTCTAGGTGTCAAATATTGCTTGTTCATATTCGCATTAATAATTCCAAAACCTTGCTACATACATGGTATCAAAAGATTTTATCTTGAAGCATACATACATGAAGGTAAACACATTTGTACTGATATATGACCTCTGTCTAATGCAGCTAAAGAGATACTGAATAATATTTGTATACTGTTTATTTGTATTGTAGTAGTTTTCATATTTCTCTAAATATCTCAACATTTAGGTAACACAGACAGAACTGCATAACCTCATATGAAAGCTCACAGCTATATGAAGAAAATCCAGCTGGCAGTATGTGTCTTGCTTGAATGGTTATTGAGATATCATAATCTGTTTTATGCAACATTACAAAATTAATATTCACTGCCTTTATTTTGGCTTATAAAATCCAGTTTAAAGCATCAAACTGAATGAAGGCCATTAATGCAAAGATGAATTTATCCTGAACAGTTTGTCATTTACAGCTTTCTTTTAACACTTTTTGTTCCAGACATAAGAATATTTGTTTGAAATGTAAGGTTATAACTTCATTTATAAAGTCTTAGGCCATACCCACTAGGAGTTAAAAGTACACACTCAAAAGAGCTGTACAGGAGGGAATGAGTTATCCTGCCTTACCAGTGGTATACAGTATTATATACTGTATACATATTATATACACTGTATACAGTAGTGTATATTATATACACTGATATACAGAATACTCATCGTATAACTCTAATTTGTTATCCTTATTTTTTTAGTTCTCACTGTCTGCATATATATATATATATATATATATATATATATATATATATATATATATATATATATGTATATATATATATATATATATATATATATATATATATATATATATATATATATATATATATATATGGGAACACTTCACATAATCGAATGCCTGAAATCTCAAATTTCATATGGTTGAGACCATATGATCGAGATTTTAGTAAATCGAATGTGTGTAGTGTTCAGAAATAAGACTTTACTTAACTTAATACATTAAGTGCATGCAGAGACAAGTATTGTTGTATGCTCTGTGTGTACGTAATGTTTTATTTGTTTTGCGGTGTTGGCAGGAAATGAGAAATCTCCCGTTTTGCGCTTCCGCATATAGCGCAAGATGGGAGATTTCCCATCTCCCCACTGTAGCGCGATCTTGGAGTTGGTATATTTAAGTAGAGCGGGAGTGGGGAGCACAGGGGGGTGAAGCCCCCCTGCAAAAGTGAAGTTTGTGTTTTTTTTTTTTTTTTGATGGTTTCGCTTCAGAAGTTCGAGTTTCCGAAACTCGAGCTTTTGGTTTTGGTTATTTGCAGTTCGAGATTTTGGCTATTCGATCTTCTGAAGTGAATCCATAGATATATATATATATATATACACAATGTCCTTTTGGCACAAATACTGTTCCGTTTTGCCTCCTCTACTTGTATACATCTTTCTTCAACAATTAACCATAGAAGTTTGTTATATTACAGATAGCTGTGGACTGCACTCCCCACAAACAGAAGACTTCAGCAGAATAAATACAACATCAAGCCCTGCAAAAGTTTACAGACTTTTCTTTTATTCAGTGTAAGGGAAATGTACATGTTTGTTGTATTATCATAGTCATGTTCTATTGAAAACTGTACCAAGTTTAATGTCACTTCTTTGCTTGGCCAGTACTTAATGGTCTGCTATTTCACTGTTTTAACTAGAATCCAAAATATCCTCCAATGCACCATAAACTTTCCCACCCCCCTTCCTTCTCTAATTAATAAGCTACACCGTACTCTTGCTGGCAGCCTGCACTTTGTTAACTGCTTTTTACAGCTACTGTTTTTCTGACTTTCCCTCTTTGCCTGTATATCTCTCACACCCACCTTCTAAATCACCTCTCTAATCTCAACCTTTGCCCAAAGACTCTTTCCTGGCTCTCCAGCTACCTTTCAAACAGATCCTAAGCTGTGAGATGGGGCCAAGCCACCTCTACTTTTCTTCCAACCCCTACCAGAGTACCTCAAGGTTCCATACTCGGCCCATTACTATTCAATATCTTTATTAATGACTTCCACAAAGCCATTCCTACCACCAAAATTGTGCAATATGCTGATGATTCCACTTTGATCTGCTCTGCCTCTAACCTAACAGACCTCCAAGCCCTAACTCAAAGTGCCTTCTCAACCACTGAAAACTGGATGCTACAAAATCATCTCTCCCTAAATGCTAACAAAACTAAGATCCTCCTTTTCTCCCCCATTAAATCCTCCTCTCTTGATAAAAACTCATTTCCAATTACCAGCCTTAGCAACTCCTCTATCGAGATTGTACCCTCCACCAAACTTCTCGGTGTTACAATTGATGATCAACTAAAATTTAATACCCATATCCAGATAAACATAAAAAAAACACATAAAACTAGGCTTACTGTATAGAAACAACCACTTCCTCTCTCCTCATTCCAGACTAACCCTTGCCTCTACCTACCTCCTTTCCTCCCTCCTGTACGGAGCTCCCCTGCTCACTAATCTTTCATCCACACTTACCTCCAAATTGGAACTGTGTTACAACAAAATCTCTAGATTTGCCACAAACGCCAAATCCTCTTCTCATCACTGCTCCTCCCTTCACTCTCTAAACTGACTTGAACTTCCCAATCAACTTAACTTCCTCCAAATCACCACAGCCTTCAAACTATTGTTCCACCCTTCTAACTGCCCTGCCCTTTCTAATATTCTACAACCTTATACCCCCCTTAGACCACTTAGATCTTCTCAACAAAACCTGATCGCTGTACAAAAAGCCCAGCGCCCTGCAGGTCAGCTTCTCTTATCCTTTACCCTAGCTAAAAAATGGAATGCCCTGCCATCGACACTAAGGACATGTACCAACCTTAATAACTTCAAAACCCAACTTTATTCCTACTTCTATCTAAACAGAATTTGCAACTGCACTCTTCAGCCTACAACTCTTAAACTATTTTCTCCCTTTTCTCCAGGCTAACCTCTTCCTATTCACCTTCCTATCCTTTCTAAAAATATTTAGCTTGGGTAACAAAACAGTAACATTTGATTTTCATGATGTAAGCCTTTTTCCTCCTTAACAAAATTGAAATTGTTAGTGTTTATTCTTTTGTAACTACCGGTTATCTGTAATACATACTGTCTATGACTTTTCATGTTAATTTAAACTGTTTTGGTAATCAAAATATTATTAAACTGTTGTATTTCCTTGTTGGAGCTTTTCTCCCTGGGCCTCCACTGAAAATGGGCCCCCAAGCCCAGTGGACCTCCCCGGTAATCAAACTGAAATAAATAAATAAATAAATATGCAGCTCTATGTTGGTTGTCTTTTTCCTTTTCTATGCCCTAAAGTTTTCACTAATGAACAAACAGCTTCTATTTTCAGCATTTAATGTGGTTAGCTTTAAAACTAGTTAAGTAAAAGCTGTTTTCTCATTTTTTCTAAACTTTCTTTTTCCTAACTACCTTAGCCTGATGTGTATCTCACATACCTTTGTAGTTTGTATACTTATAACACACTTACATCTCTTCTTTCACCTCAGTACTTCAATTCAGTTTTATTGCCCATTCCTATATAAATTTCAGGCTTACAAATAGTCTTTTTCCATCCATGGCAGATGTACCACATTCTCAGATAACTCAATTCGGGCTCACTCTACTCCTCTACCATACCCCCTATTTCCACCCACCCCCATTTCATCTAAACTTATATCATTCTATCCTAACCCCTACAAAAGAGAACCAATCAAATTCAATGAGACATCCAAATGGCCTAACTTCTCAACTTGCAAACTCATATCACAGGTCCAGCTGATTCACTTCTCTCAATCTACTCCAATAAAAACAGCATATAACTTCCTCCCAGCTAACTTTATCTTCACCTAACTTACATATAATATGCTATTCTTCCAGTCTACTAATGCAGCTATACTAAGCATACTCACTACTGCCACATCCTACCACAACCCCCCTTCCCCCATCACTCTATTTTTCCCAACTTTATAATTCTAGTCAGCAAGCAAACATCCATGAACTACAAAAATTCTACACAGTCCCTACCCATTAGGAGCACAGGCCCTCTTTAGTTACAGCTACAACAAAGGGAACTACCCAACTCATATTTCAGTATCAGACCTAAGAGATAAATATAAAAAAAACAATACAACTTTTCTCATCGCAGTTCCACTCTTCTACACTGTGGATACATTCATCCAAAAGATGGACGATCCCTTCAAATCAACCAAACCCCATCTAACCCATCAGCTCCCAACATTAACAGCACACACCTCACTAATCCTAACCACAACTTACTATTAATGCATGAAAACCTCAGAAGTAACTACAACAAAATTTCAGATATTTGTGCATACATTACAATACCTAACCCAGGCATTCTAATCATCACTGAAACTTGGCTAAAATCAGACACTAGAAATGAAGAAATCCTTCCTCCAGGATACCATTTCATTAGAATTGATACAGTACCCAAAACAAGCTGTAGAGATTGCAATACATTTTAAGAACAAACTAAACAATATCAGGTACTCACTGAGCACCCCGACTATCCCAAAACAGAAAAATCTATTACCCTCCTATACCTGAACAGGCACAAAACTAGTTGCATTGTTGTCATATATATTCCCTTAGGCATCAACATTCCCATGCTTGAAGACATGTTTTTCCACTAATGTAAATAAAGAACAATGGTTTTCCACTAATGTAAATAAAGAAACCATTATACTTGTGGATGTGAATATAGACTATTTACCTGTAAACACTGACTCTCCTACCCTTTCTATTAACCTATTCAGTTTCACAAAAGTAATCAATTCACCCACTAGACTTGACAAAGGCAGCAACCGGAACTCACTACTAGACTCAGTCCTAACCACCACACCATCAAACCTTTGGCTGTCTCTCAGACAACATTAGTGACCATCTCACCACATGTATTATAAGACAAACTAAAAACACCCTCAAACATAAAGTATCAAACAAAGTATGTATACTCTCTTATTTTAACAAAGGCAACTTTATAAACTACCTTTCCCAATACAAGTGGAATACTCTAAAATAAGCTACCACTAGAAGATGGCTAATACCCATTTCAATACCACATTACTTATCGTACAAAATGAGTTACCTCCCATAAGAACAAAAAGAACCAAAAACAACCCTGCTCCATGGCTTAAAAAAGAAGTCAAACAGCTCATACTAAACAGACAAAGCTTGGAAGACATTGTATAAAGACAGAACAAAAGTAGCACATTTTAGGCAACTTACATATCAATGTAACCAATGGGTCAAACTAGACAAAACACCATTCTTTCACCTACTTCATGAGAAACATCACCATAATCCCAAGCAATTCTGGAGAACCATAAAAACCCTACTATACCCTGGTAAAACTACCACCTCATATCCTACAAAAAACAATGACACTGACTCCACAGCCACCCATTCAACATACACTTCATTCAATCTGTCCTCTCAGAGACAGGTTCAGCACTAGGTGACCTAGACAGCTGCCTTGGATCTATGTTGGCTGGGAAGCACTGAGTTGACTTGGGGATTCATAAAAAATAATCAACTCCCACACCTTGTAGGTGGATTAATGATACTGTGGCACACTTTATGGGAGCTGGGGGTGCTGAACTCCCGAGTGTGTACTCCTTTGGATGAAATGCCTGTAACTATGAGCCTGCTGGTAGTTTGCCAATCATTCCCTATTGCAATAGTACCAGTTTACTGATTTTATTCTTTATGTAAAGTATGCAATTTATACTTCACCGGTAGCAAGCACAGAATTTGTAGATGGAACACTGAAATGTAGAGTAGTTTGCAAGCAGCAACATCTTTATTAGTTACAGATCTCATTAATGTGGAATTATTCAAATGAGTTTTACTTCTGCAGAGATTGCCCATATTGACTGACAGAAGTTTGAGTGGCCTTTTATGGTTGAAATATTCTGAAATTAGTAGTTTTGTCATTATTGGTTCATACGTTTTGTTTTATTGCTTACTGGGAAAATGTTAAAAACAACACATTTAAAACACACAAACAAGCGGTGCTGTAGGTGAATCAAAGAGCACATGCATGGCCCTACAAATGTGTGCCAGGGGTCAATGCTTTTCTTTGAATGTGGTTTTCAATGCCAACTCAATGACAGTGAGTTCTCAAGGGCAGAAAAGTTTACTGCTCATAGGATCATAGGTGTTTACAAGGCTAACGATTGCCAGGGCCTTTTTAAGCCTAGCCATGCATCACAAATCTCTGACAAGTTCTAATACATATGAAACATTCACAATCAGAAGCCTGGGAGATGAATCAATTGCAGGTTGACTGTTAAGTCTATTCTCATTGTGAGACTGTATTGTTTTGTTTAGCAAATGACTATCAGTGTTTGCGTTATAAAATTTGAAATAAAAGTTTTAAATTAAATCCAAATATCTGTAACTATTGTAGAAATAAAGAAAATAGTATGCACAGTGACAGGTTTGAACTATGTTTATGGTAATGAGGGAGAAATAGCCAAGTAATGGAACACTGAATGGCTGGGGGGTGGGGTGGGCAATCCATCACCTTACCTAGGGCTCTATCTCACCTAGGGCTCTATCTCACCATGATCTGGCTCTGTGTCCTCTCTCTTTCTGAATCTAATCCTGCCTCCCATCTCTTTAGCCCCCACCAACAATACTCACAATACCCCTCTCTTTCCATTCTACCAAATACTTACCTCAGGTATCAAAAATTACCTTCAAAAACTAAAAACCACTGCACCAGCTGCTGACAAGCTTCCATCCGAGTACCTTAAGTTAGCTGCCGACATCCTGCATGTCCCATATCAATGCTCATAAATAGATCTATCACAGAAAACTATGGACCTACTATCTTGAAAAAATTGCGTATTCTATCACTTAACAAAGTTGGATCAACAACCAACCTTTCCAACTACCACTCCATTGCAATTCTCTCCCGTCTGCCAAAAATCTTAGAAAAATGCATACAGTCCTAATTCATAACCCATCTCATAAACAACAAACTACTCTCCCCACTACAACATGGCTTTCAACCACATCACAGCACAACAGCAGCTTAGTTTCTCAGAAAACATAAATACTAACAGAAACAATGGTAACCTAATATCATCCTTGTTCCTGCATTTGTCAAAAGCATTTGACACAGTATCCTACTAACTCCTAGTCAATGAACTACCATCTTCCATATCACTGTTTGAGTCAGTTCTTACTTGGTTCTCTAGCTCTCTGTACAACAGACAACAGGCCATAAAATGGAATCAGGACCTATCTCCTTCCTCCCTATTTTCATTGGTGTACCACAAGGGTCATGTCTAGGCTGAGTATGTTTCAACATTTTCAAAAACAACCTGAACAAAGCCAGCAAACCTGCCACCTTACTACAATATGCTAATGATGCCACCATCATCTGCTAAGCTTCAACTCTTTCACTACTTCAACAAATGGCTCAACTCCTTCACCTTTACAGAATCAAGTCTAAAGGCTCATCAGCTCATCCTAAATGGGGCCTGAATGGAAAGATGACAAAATCAGTAAGGAAAGAAAAGTAGGATTGCTCAAATCTTCGCGAGTACCTTCATGAGGTGAAACATGCTTTTTTACATAATATCACCAAGATGATTCTGATATACAGACTGTATTTTATATAACATATATCATGGACAGAAGTAGGGTGAAAAATAAAAAAAAGACATCTGGGTGCACAAGTCCCAGGACAAAAAATTGCCCAATCCTGGTAGTCACACTAATGCCAAGATAGGAACAAATGACAGAGATGAATTGTCAAGACATGGAAGCATTACTACAACAGGGCTAGGCCAGGCTCAGGGTGAGGATGGTCCCCTTGTTGTAGAAGAAAGTAATAGTCCACGAAAATCACAAAAAGTGATAGGCCCAAAAAGAGCACTACAATGATAGAGTTCACTATTGAGAATAAGAATGAAATTATGTATTGTTATTGTTACGTAAGCCCAGAATTTCAAGACAGAAGATATACAAAAAGATTAAGAGAGAAATTAGAGGAAAGAAAATTACTTGCACAAGAGAAACTGTCAAAAGCTTTAAATGAAAAATTGTGCTAATTAATAAAACAGATTCATGAAAAACATTATATAGACCAAGAAACCTTGGGCTGTTTGGAAAAAGAAGCAACTGAAGAAGTGAGAAATTATAAAGAAGAAAATCAAGAAATTTTTGAAAGGTATAAAAAAGAAATATGATATGGTGCAATATTTATGCAAAGGAGAAAGCCAGATTAATCAATACAAAAAGCAGCCCCAAAGATATTCAAAACGAAATACTGGCAAAGGCACACAGATATGGAAAATTTAATTATACAAAAATAAGATCACAAAGGGGGAATATAAAACAGAAGAGTAGTAAAGTAGAAGTTTAAAAAAAAACTAGTAGCTGAAGTTAAGGAATACCTGCTTAGTGAAAGATTTAGTATAGAAAGTCTAACAGGTTATATCACAACAGGATGGAACACAGTCCCACAGGTAAGGAGAAAAAGAAGGAGCAGGAGACGTCTGAAGAAGAAATATGGTCATGAGGGAAAAAAGACATTTTATTTTGGGTTAACAGGGAGGTTAGGCCAGCTACCAAAGATTGTGTACAGAAAAGGAAAAAAATATGAAGAATTTATAGGAAAAGAAGAATAAACAAGGAACACTGACTCAACAAGGAAGAATCAGAAAGTGTGGTGCATGTAGGGAGTGCAGATTTATGACACGACCATACCTCTCAACCTGGAAACATCAAATATCTAAACAAAGGCCCATGGAAATCGGTACAAATCTGTATACTGATTAGCATAAAATTTGCATACATAATTGTATAACCCCGCACACTTCAATGGAATTTTGAGATACGAACTTTCAAGCGCAAACTGAACAGACAACCAAAATATGGCCCCAGAGTCCCAGTCTCAGACCTTGTTGTAGTAAATGGTAACAATTTTTTTTTTAAATGTGTAGCAATGATGTTCACTGGGAAGGGAGAAGATGATGAACCTTAGGATTTTGTTTTTGGTGACTTGCAGTATGTGGGTTTTGTAGTAAAAGTAGGGCATTTAATGGTAGGCAATATTCTAATCTTAGCAAAAGAATATTATAGTTTGCTAGGACCTCCAAAAGTCATTCTCCATGGCATACCGATCAGTGGCATAGCTTGAGTTTGTGCCACCTGGGGATGTCTTTGAGTTTGCCAACCTTCCCCCCTCAAAAAAATATGCTCAGATGGGGCACCCCATACACAGCTCTCCTCCTGCAGCCATCCAATGTCCCATTAACTTGGCTATTTCACCCCATTTACCATAAATACTGTAATGTGCATGCTGATTTACTTCTGCGATGATTATTTGGATTTCATTTAAAACTTTTATTTTATAGCACAAACACTTAATAAACATCTGCTAAACAAAGGTAAACAGTCTTGCAATGAAAACAGACTTAGCTTTAAAATTTCTCTGTCCTTGAAACTCACATTTATTAAAACAGCATTGAAACCCACATTCAAAGAAAATGCATCTGGACAGTGGCAGATAAAGATTACATGTGGGCTGTTTTCTAATCATAGGCCCCTTGCACATGAAACATACATGTGTTCTTTGATACACCTTCCTGATTGTATTAAATTACATTCCTTGTATAATACAGCACACTTGTTAGAGCAAGTTTTAAATTTATTGTTTTGAACATTTTTCCAGTAAGCAATGAAACAAAATGCATAAATCAATAATGACAAAACTGCCCAATTCAGAACATTTTCATCATAAAAGTCTACTCAAACTTCTACAATCTACCAGTATCAGTAAATACGCACAATCTCTGCAGAAGTAAAAGTCATCAAAATAAATTCCACATTAAAGAGATCTGTAAGATCTGTTACTAACAAAGAGGTTTCTGTTAGCAAACAACTTAATATTTAATTGTTTCATCTACAAATAAAGTGTCTGTTGCCCTTGAGGAAGAAATTGCCTATGTTACATTAAAAAAAAAAATGATAAGATAGTAATATTGCAATAGGGAATGGATGGCAAATTGATAACAGGTTCATAGTTTTGAGGTATCCCTGCTAAAGAGGACATTCTTAGGACTGCAGCATCCACTGATTCCACCCCCTTTAAAAGTACAATATAGTACAGTATCAGCAATCTACCTGCATACTGTGGGAGTAGAATCCACAGCCTTCTGCATCAAAACAAGTATTCTACCTGTTGTACTACTAACACACTTGGCCTAAGCAGTGCTGCTTATGCCATGTTGGTTTGTGTTGTTAGTAGCACAACAGGTAGAATACTTGCTTTTGATGCAGAAGGATGTGGGTTCTACAAATACCTCTCAACCTCTTACAGCAAGAAATCTGGACAAAGTCATAAACAAAAGTGGGACAAAGGCCCAAAAATAGGGACACTTTTTAAATACTGCTCTTACTAACTTAGAGAGTTGATAGAATAATAGGTTTTGCATTAACATGAATTTTTGAAGGGTACGAAATCTGAAACTCAAATGTCTATCATTATTTTCTAACTTTATCTCTAATGGTTTGCCACTAATTTGCCAGAAAACCACACATTTATGAAAAATGGATCAAAACAGGAGGCAAAAATCTGGATATTCTGTGAAAATCTGTACAGTTGAGAGGTATGAGCTATGCTACTAGCCTTGTTACCATGTAAGCAAGTGTACTTTTGTACAGACTTTTTAGCCAGTCTTCACTCTGCTGAACCCCTACTTAATCTATGCTTATACTTCCCCCTTTATTCTGTCTGCAGCAGCGGTCATTACCTGAACTCAACTCCTTCTTTTGAGCATCTACCATACAGATTCCTCTACAGCATTCTACAAAGTTACACTGAGTGAACCATAATGTCCTACATAATACATCCAACAGTAATCCAGCCATAATAATGGTATGATGAAGAAGAACTTGAAGACTGAATCCATAGCTTACTGTGACTGGAACTACCATTGAACTCAACACGTTGCTGTACATAAAATAAACACAGACACACCCCCTCCAGCCCTCAGATGAATTCTGACAGGCTGGCAGTCTGCTCATGACACTGATGTAATCACAAGTGCCCCTGCACATGATGTCAGCAAAATTTGAACAACAGCCTGGGAAATTCAGAAATTAAAGGGGCCACTCGGGAATTCGTGGCACCCCTTGATTTTGACTTCCGAACTGGTAAATACAGAGGAATTCAGTATGGTTGAGAGGTATGGACATGACCCACCAGAGGGTCTTCCCTATAAAAGGGTATTTTGACTGTAACACCAAGGGTGTAGTATATGTTGCTCTTTGCTCAGCATGTGCTGCCTTCTATATGGGGAAGACTGAAAACTTTCTCAGGAAAAGAATCTAGTAACACACATATGCCACCAGGAGAAAAGATAGTCTGAATGCCGTATTAGGCATTTATTAAGTTATTCCAATTAAAAAAAAAAAAATGTGTGTGTTCTCAAGAAGGTAATGGTGAATGATAGGGGTAACTTGTCAGCATTTTTTGAATTTAGGGAGACGCATTGGCAGATAATGTTGACTGTTACCCCCCCCCCCAGAATAAATGATAGAATATCAGTTAATAGTTTATTAGTAATAAAAGTGTATACTATTTGATAATCAATAATATTTCATTATCCTTATTTTTTTATGAGTATTTCATAGCGGGTCTATATTATAGGAACAAAAACTGACAAGAGCGAATACGGCTTGAGCGACACATACTGAGCGAATGTCCATTATATCAAAAGACACAAACAAAACACCTAACACAGGAAAACTCTCAGAAACTGTTTTATGCAGGGTGGCAAGCCTCTCTGCACCCCCACACTCCCGCTACTTAAATATACCAACTCCGAGATTGCACTCCATTGAAGTAAAGGGAAGAATTCCCTACGGCGATCTCCAGTCACTTTTTCGATATTCGCTCAGTATGTGTTGCTCAAGCCATATTCTCTCTTGTCAGTTTTCATTCCTCTAATATAGACCCTTTCATAGGATACTTATTGAGTTATACATCATCTCGCAGCTCACCTGCTTAAAGGTTCTATTTCATATTTTAACATTTTATACCTTATATTTTATGCAATGTTATTAAAATGTTAGTCTTTTTGTAACAATAAAATTGAGTTGGGTTTTGGGTATTTGATAATAGCAAAAATAATGTTGGGTTTAACAGCTTTGGTTCTAAAGCAGTATGGGTTTATGTTTTTAGCGGCCATTAATAAGGCAGTTTAATTAAAGGAAATTAAATTGGTGTTTTGATTGGTTATCTACTCCTTTTTAGATAATGGGCAAACTGTACATCAATACCCTGATTGGAGAATGAGTGTTCTCCAGCAGGGTATTAATGTAGAAGTAAAGTAATGCTCACTGAGAAGAATGGGTTCGCCGCTTCATGGCAGCTTATCAAGCTGCTGTGGAGCTCGGATTGAGGAAATGAACAGCTGCCATTATTTTATACTTGCTAAGCAGCGTTTTTGCTGTTTAGTGAGTATAAAATATAAAAAAAAAGAAGTCAAAAAGGTACAGGTGTGTGTATGCGTGCATGTCAGTGAGAGTGAGCTGTTATTTCACACCTGCTAAGCGGCGCTTTTCCTCTTTATCGAGTGTAAAATAAAAACAGAAAAAAATAAAATGCAGCATGTGTGTGAGGGTGTATGTGTGTATGTAAGAGAAAGAGTGATCATGTTTGTGTGTTTCTATCTGTATGTATGTGTGAATGGGTACATGAAAGCAGAGAGACTCTGTGTGTGTGTGTGTGTGTGTGTGTGTGTGTGTGTGTGTGTGTGTGAGAGACAGAGAAAGCGAGAGTGATGTGTGAGTGAATGCATGCATGTAAGCAGAGGAGACTGCCTGTGATAGAGATTGAGAGGAAGAGTGAGACTGAATGTGTGTATGAAAGCAGCTGGAGACTGAGAGATTGAGAAAAAGGGTGAGATAGATCTTGGGTGAGTGAATGTGTGTATAAAAGCAGAGGAAACTGTGTGTATATGTATGTGTGTTAAAGCAGAAGATACTGTGTATGGGAGAGAGAATGGGCTGTATGTAAAATTGTTATGTTTTCACTTGCATATTTTTTAAGCATTATATTATTTTTTATTTATATTTGATGTCAAATGCTTCCTCCAACACCATTAACATATACTACAGCAAGTTTGAAACAGTAGGTGAAGGGACTATTTTACATTAAAAATATATATGAAAAAATAATATAGTACTTAAAATAAATAAGCAAGTAAAACACAACAATTTTACAGTAATCCCATTGTCTAAGCACAATAATGCCCTCCAGGTTGTGTGTTAATGTGTAATCAATGCCCTTCCAGGGGTGTAGAGGCCCTCCACCTGCAGGGTTGGGCCTAATAACACCCCTGGGTAGGTGTTAATTACACATTAACACAGACCCTGTCAGGCATTATTGCTTGCTTAAAGGGGAGGAAGTGTATGAAAGTTATCTGATGACGTTCTGTGGAATGTAATAAAAGAATGAGAGTGCTTATCATCTTTATAATTGTGTCTTTGTGGACTTAGAGAAAGCATATGACAGGGTTCCCAGAGAGGAGTTGTGGTATTGTATAAGGAAGTTGGGAGTGGCATGGAAGTATGCAAGAGTGGTACAGGATATGTACGAGGGTAGTGTGACAGCGGTGAGGTCTGTGGTGGGAGTGATGGATGCTTTTAAGGTGGAGGTGGGATTATATCAAGGATCAGCTCTGAGCCCTTTCTTATTTGCAATGGTGCTGGACAGGTTGACAGATGAGATCAGACAGGAGTCACTGTGGACTATGATGTTTGCAGATGACATTGTGATCTGTAGTGATAGTAGGGAGCAGGTTGAGGAGACCATGGAGAGGTGGAGATATGCTCTAGAGAGGAATGAAGGTCAGCAGGACTAAGACAAAATATATGTGTGCGAATGAGCGGGAGGATAGAGGAATGGTGAGGATGCAAAGAGTAGAGGTCGCGAAGGTGGATGCGTTTAAATACTTGGTATAAATAGTTCAGAGTAATGGCGAGTGTGGAAGAGAGGTGAAGAAGAGAGCACAGGCAGGATGGAGTGGGTGGAGAAGAGTGTCAGGAGTGATTTGTGACATACAAGTACCAGCAAGAGTGAAAGGGAAGGTCTACAAGAGGGTAATGAGACCAGCAATGTTATATGGTTTGGAGACAGTGGCATTGGAAAAAAGGCAGGAGTCAGAGTTGGATGTGGCAGAGTTAAAGATATTAAGAGTTGCACTGGGTATGGTGAGGGTGGACAGGATTAGGAATAAGTATATTAGAGGGTCAGCCCAGATTGGATGGTTTGGAGACAAAGCCAGAGAGGCGAGATTACGTTGATTTGGACATATGCTGAGGAGGGATGTTTGGTATATTGGGAAAAGGATGCTAAGGATGGAGCTGCCAGGTAAGAGGAAAACAGGATGGCCTAAGTTAAGGTTTAGGGATGTGGTGAGAGACAACATGCAGATGGTTGGTGTGATAGAGAAAGATGCAGAGGACAGGAAGAAATGGAAACAGATGATCTGCTGTGGCGATCGCTAATGGGAATAGCCAAAAGAAGAAGAAGAAGAGGATCATCTTTATATCATGTTCTGTGGTGCAGCTCTTGTTTACATTCACCCTTTTTTTGTTTTTTGTTTTTATTTAATATGGTGCAATATTTATGCAAAGGAAAAAGCAAAACTAATCAATACAGAAAGAGTAGCACCAAAGATATTTGAAGAGGAAATACAGGCAAAGGCATTCAGATATGGAAATGTTTACAATACAAAAAATAAGAAAACAAAGAGGGGAAAGTAGAAAAAAAAGGAGGTCTGGTACTGCAAAAGTTAAAGAAATATAAAATAATGGTATGAACTGCCTCCATAGTGAAGGATTTAGTGTAGAAAATCTAACTCTGATAACACCACAGCAGGTTAGAATAATGAATCCCCAAATTAAGGAGAAACCATTAGAGTGGGAAACATTTGATCGGTTGCCATATGAAGATATTTTGGAACCTTCAGTAGGAAACTAGTACAAAATTTCAGATGGAGTTGCACAGCAGGGGAAGGAACAGGAAACTGTGGCAACTCTGATATGGTCAATGTTGTGGAGCGATAGGCCAATGAATTCCCACATGAAAAGCAATGGATGATACAGGATGAAACCAAATAAAATGTGGCACAGGAAGATACTCTGGAACTTTCTGTAGAATGTCCACAGGAAATGGAGAACAAAGAATGTGCCCTTATTTGAGAACAAAATGATCTAAGAGAAGAGTTGCTTGATTTGATAGAAATAGAAATATTAACTTCAATAAAAGAAATAGACTACAGAAAGTCAACAAGACCCAAAATGTTAGAATTCTGATAAAACAAATGAACATAGTAATCAGGGGTGTTCACAGAAATTCATGAGATATAACAGAAGTGAATAGGAAATATTACTGTGCAGCCACATTAATAACATATAAAGTCTTATCACAAAAACACATTGTAGTAAGGGAAAGGAAGGGAGAAATCAAAAGCTATCATGGAAGTATCGGAGAAAAACTATAAACCAATTAAAGCAATAAGTGTCACTGTTAGAAGAGTACAGGAGAGGGAACAGATCAACAAAAATACTCAGAAAGATAGGCATGATAAAAGCAATGCACAGTATCAAAACAGATCAGGATACATCGTATACTATTGCAAATAATAAACTCAAGATATGAGCATAGGCAGAAAAACTTAGAAGATATACAGATAAATATAAAGGAAAAATACAAAATAAGCAATTTATTTAATAACTCAAAAAAGTTTTATAGAAAATTGGGAAACAAGAATAGAAACACCATCAAAAGAAAAGAAATAAGCACATTTTGGAGGAATATCTATTATAATTTATATTATTTATATAAGATCCTGTAGAACATAACAAAGATGTTGAATGGGTTGATGAAGTAAAATAAAGAATAAGAAGTTCAACTATACAGGTTATGAAATAGGATGAAGTAATGGCCATAGAAATGTAAACAAAATTAAAAAATCCCTTAACTGGAAAACCCAGGCGTAGATGCAGTCCTTAACTTCTGGTTAAAAGTATTAACATCTTTACATGAAGATTTAGCCATGAATAAGAACAGTTTATATGCACACCCTGAAAAGATGCAGCCTGGTAAATGATACTCCTCCTTAACAGTGAACTTGCAAGCTATCCAAAAAAACTAGACCAAAAGCTTCCCTTCTGACAATGTATAAACTATATACTGGAAATTAGGCCGACAGAGTTGATAGTCATTTACAAGAAAACTCAATCATGGCAATAGAGCAAAAGGGTAATAAAAGAAAGTTATATGGAACAAAGGACCATTTGTTGTTAAATAAAGTCATAATGGAGAATTGTAAAAAGGGGAAGAATCGAAGTATGGCATGGAAAGACTACAAAAAAGCATTTGACAGCATCCCACATTCATGGATAAAAGACTTTCTACAAATGTATCAGATGCACCCTACACGGATCAATTACATTACAGCAACCATGAAACAGTGGCAAACCCCTTTGCAGTTAAGCCATGATAAAGGACAATTTATTATTCCATGGATAAAAATTCAAAGGGGGATTTTCCAGGGTGACTCTGTCACTGCTGCTCTTTTGTCTTGTTCTTAACTCATTAAGCTGTCTACTTAACAGATTAGGTCATGGCGACAATTTGGCTGCCAGAAAACAAAAAGTGTAAAGGCGTGTCATCTTCTTTTTGTGGATAATTTAAAACTGTATAGTTCATCATATAAGGAACTGAAATCACAACTACAAGTGGTCATAACTTTCTCAGATGATATAAGGGTGCCATTTGGTTGTGATACATGTGCAAAAGCAACCATTAAGGCAGGAAAACTGTAACACCAAGAAAATATTAGTCTGGCACAGGATTGTGATATAAAAAAACTTGAGCAAGTATGAGTGTATAAATATTTGGGAATTGATGAAGGATCAATAAAACATGAACAAATGGAAATAAAAGTTATAAAGGAATACTTAAGAAAACTAAAATTAATACTGAAAAGAGCTCTGACATCTAGGAACAAAGTCCAGGCTATAAACCAATTTCGTCTTCTTGTCCTAACTTACAGTTTTGGAGTGGTTGTCCTGAAAAGGTATTGTATCAGTTGGACAGGAAAACAAGAAAAATGCTTCATGCTTATCAAATGATTTATAAAAATCAGTGTATAACATGATTAT
Organism: Protopterus annectens; assembly: GCF_019279795.1. Taxonomy (NCBI): domain Eukaryota; kingdom Metazoa; phylum Chordata; order Ceratodontiformes; family Protopteridae; genus Protopterus; species Protopterus annectens. The sequence continues at coordinate 632,668,758 of NC_056749.1, forward strand.
GCATTCCCGGTTCGGAAGGAGGCATGGACCTCCTCGAAATTGATTACATGTATGGAACTGCAGTCATAGGACTATATAAATATCTGCTGACCTCACAAGATCCAAACATAGTGAACATTTTAAAATATGAGGAGAATAAGTCTAAAATTGTTTTCCTGTTTAGTTTAGCAGAAGCATATTGGTGTCAATTGGGAATGTAAATTAAACCAAAAGTAGATAAAAATCAAGCGGCAACTAAATGCGCCAAATAAGCAAATGGAAGAATATAAGATGAAAGATCAAATGAGAAGCGACAACATGTGAAAAAGGCATAAATATAATTGCAAGTACAAGAAACTCTTGGAACAACCTCATGTTGATCAGGACAGAATGCAGGAATGGATAAGAAGAGATTAATTTAAACCAAACAATTAAAGGTTAATATTGGCAGCCCAGGACAGTAGACTACATACACATTGATTTACAAAGTCCATTGAACATGTGGAAGAAACAGATAACTGCAGGTTTTGTAAAACAGAATTGGAAACAGTCACACATCTTGTTGCTGGGTGTGATATACTAATGGCAGAAGGACTGCATACTGAAAGGCATAATAATGTGGTAAGACTTGTACTGGGCATTATGCAAATATTATAATATTAAAGTAGCTGAGAAGCATTGGAAACATGAGCCACAAAGCATTACAGAAAATAATGAAGTTTATATCACATGGGATCACCAATTACCAGCAGTTCAAAAAACAGACACGAGAAAACCAGCTATAGTGGTCCATAAAAAGAAAATAAAAGTAGCACTGATCTTTGAAACTGCTACACCCAGTGAATGGAGTGTCTTATGACAGAGAGACACAAAGTCCTAAAATACCAGGATTTACAGGCAGAAATGAGGGCAATGTGGAAGAAGGATACCCAGACAGCTCCAATAGTCATAGGAGGAATGGGTTTTATAAAAAATAATTTACAATCATACTTAGATATGTTACCGATGCATGTAACTCCATATGAATTGCATAAGTCATTTCTAGGAACAATGGGGGTGCTGCAACATCAAAGATTGAAACAATACTAATTTTATGAACTTTAATCATACTTTGACTTTGGAGTGGAGTCCATTTAGAAACCCAAATGACTTGGAGAAATTAAACCAGAGAGAAACCAACAAACAAAATTAAAGTTTTTCCTGCCCAGATCTCTTTTAACAACTTCTTAACACTTTAATATTACTTCAGTAAACACTACCACCATAGAAACTGTAAGACATACCAAACTACTATGACCCATAGTAGGCAATATATCACCGAGATCATCAAGAAAGCATAATAAAAACTGGGCTTCCTCTACTGAAACAATCCCTATCTCACAGACTATCAAGAAAATCCTTACTGAGGGCATGGCCAGTATCAGATAAGGATGTCAGCACTTCTTCACTGCTCTGCTACAAAATATATATTTCTGACAGGAAATGTTTTGTTTGAATAATCCTAAACAGTTCATACTACTGAATTTTGATAGCTTTTGGTGTTCTAAAGGATTATTTCAAGAAAAAAATGAAAATCTAATAGCTTTCCAGTCAAAAACTGAGTAAAAGTAATTTTTTATGGTATCTGGCAGCAACATTAGCTACAATAAGGCAGCACTTCAGGATTCTTCATGTAAGAAAGAACTTCAGTCACTTTTGTCTCATATTCAAGAATTATCATTAAAATGGACAGACTGGACAATAAAATTAATGATTTTAAGAATGATTGTTCCAACCAAATGGAACAAATTAATAAGGCTCTTCAGGTACAGAAAATTGGATCTCTGGAATCAAAGCATCCCTTAATATTATGTATGAAGCGCTAAATGAAGAAGAAAACAACACTGGATATTTATTGCTGCAAAATAAGATCTTGTCAGCTAAAATAAGATGACCTTGAAAATAGATCCTGAAGGAATAATATTCATTTATTTGGACTTCCTGAATGTACTGAAGGCAACAATATGATTTCTTTTTTAACTGCCTGGCTTTCTAAGACTTTAGATCTCCCTGAAGCTCTCTCTTTTGGGATATAGATAGCACATCAATCCCTAGGTAAACCTATTGTAAAACCTGTTTCTTCCCTGAGATTTATAGTGGTGAAATTTATTTCATCTCAAGACAAACAACTGGTACTTAAAACTGCATGGGCTAAGTCACCTCTTAAATATGATGGAAATACTGTGCATTTATACAATGACTACTCAACAACAGTGATAGCAAAAAGAAAACTCCTACTTATTAGAGAACTTAAAAATAAGGAAATAAAAGCATGTTTTTGTTCCCTAAAGATTTTCCTTATGAATGGGGTTAAACTCTTTGACGATCCTGACTCTGCTTTGTCATTTCTACAAACAAATAAAATTCCTGAACAAACAAAGCAAATGGATTGGACTATTATATCCTCAAACAGGCATATAGATTGAAATGGAAGCAAGATAAATGAGAAAAAGAGAAAATAAGGGGACAATGAAAAACTTTTCCTTTTTCTTTACTTCAATCCTTATTTACAAGGAAAGTAACATGATGCTAAAGCATGTTTGTTTTCCTTTTTGGAAACAAATACAATTTTAGTTTTATATAAACCTTTAATAATAAAGCAAGAAACAACATACTCAGTTACAACATAAATAGAAACTTGACTACAAGAAAGTAGACGGCATATGAAAGGTAATTTAACTCTTATCTGCATTATACTCATTATACTTATTTATTTTACAGTTAATTTATAATATCTTTTTATGAGTTGGAACAAAAAGTTATACATTTTTTAACAAAAACATTCAATGTTTATATTAATATATAAGTTCAGGTTTCTAAATGAAATTGCAGGATTAGAAGTTACTGTATATTTTATTTATGAAATGGAAAAGACTGCAACATGACACATAATTGAACTCACATTTGTTTAACTTATATAGTTGCTATTAAAAGCTTGAACACAGCATATATTCTTAGTACTATCTTGTTGTTCTTGATGCTTTTGGGAAAAGTAATAATGATGTTAATTTCTATCTGTTACTTAAACAGTGTATTATACAAAATACCATCACTTTAATATAAAATGAATAGAAATTATCCAACTTAAACACTTGCCAGAGTAAAATTTAAAAGGAAGCTTTGCTAAAACTAATAATTGTATTCTAAAACTGCCTGGAAAGCCAATATACAGTCTTAGATAATAAGCTACTGTTTTACTAGACACAATGAAATGTGAGGTGTGGGTGGGGGTGAATATAACTGTTAAAGAAGTATCTTTTATGGTTGTTTAGTTAAAAAGAAACAACCTTAAAACTCTCTACATGAGTGAAAGTTTGAGCTTGGTGTTGCATGTAATCAAAATTACACTATTTGAGGGCTGTACTTATGTGAAAAGCTTCAGTATGGTTTAGAAACAAAGCTCCTTTCTCTCAGGTTCAAGCTTTCTTCTTTCACTAGATGTGAAGCTTTTGAGGTAGAAGGCTTGAGATAACTTGAAATTCCCACCCAGACTTACAGAATAAGAACTGTTTAAGCTTGACAATCTGGTTTGATCGCCAGCTTTGGAAAGCTAATTTCAGTAAAAGGTGGAACCTTCTGAATATGCATTAGATCAGATTTCACTGTAACAATACCTAGCTATACAAGTTAGCATAGCAGAAGAAAAGTTAATATCATGTCACATGACACATGAAAGCTTATAATTGAAACAGAAAAAAAGTATATATTGTTCAAAGGTATCATTTGATACAAATGAATACAAATATAATATTTAAAGTTTTATTTTTATGGCAAAATATATAAGTATAGAGTATACTGCTAAAACACACGGGATGTTCCAAAGAAATGAAAATGCAGGGTATTTAGTAACTGTAAATCATAGTCTGTGTTTCTATTTAATAATTTATTTGATATAGACAGTTAAGAAATGGGTTTTTCTTAGTATATAGATCTAAAAATGAAACAACTGTTCTACTTATTTATATTAAAAAAGACTTATAGGATAGAGCTATACATTTAGCTAATTGTTATTAGATTTATGTATATTTGCAGTAGAGTGGTTTGGGGGGTATCTTTCTTCTCATTTTTTTATCAGAATATTGGATGAGTTGGTTTGTTTGGATGGGCAGACTATTAAAGAATGGAGTGTTAGACTCCATGAGGGGTAGGAGGGGTTTTAGAAGTAACCGTTTTATGACAATCTTACTTATTGCCTTTTTACGAGTGTCCACAAATGTAATGATTTTGTTCCTATATATAGACTCAGAATTTACTAGTTGTATGAGCATTAATAAGCAGTTCTTTATAAATAGAGTGTCATTATCTATGAGAAATAAGTATGTTTCTGATCAATAGAACAAGTGACATTTATTAAGTGTATTTCTATAAATGTTAATGGATTAAACAATGGAAGCAAGAGAGGTAACTTAAATAGATATCCAAAGCTGTTTAATTTTCAAGTTATCTTTCTACCGGAAACACTTACCATAAGATATTAACAGACTTAATACTAAGAGTTACACTATACTATGAAGTTCACAACATAATCAGAAAAAAGGGGAGTAGCTATTTTATGAAAGAATTCTTTAACTATGACTGATGTTATGGGAACATATCAAGATGATAAAGGCATGCTCTGTACTGCCACTATAAAATAGAATAAGAAGATATTAAGTCTTGTTAAGGTGTACTAGATTATAGGAATAGGAGTCAAGACATTTGCTCAACATTTAGAGCACTTAATTCAATATGCAAAAGGCAGTATAATTTTGGCAGGAGACTTTAACTGTATATTTTCACCAAGTGATACTAATACAAATAGTAAAAGGAAAATTCAGTTGTCCTAAAAAAAGTTAATGAAATTTAATTAACTATTTCATCTTAGAGATATAAAAGAATTTTCAGAGCCAGATTCATTAATCTTCATGTATTATTCTCTTATGCATGGAACACAATCCAGAGTAGAGTTCCTATCTCTAATGAACTAGCAGACAAGCTTGATAAAGTTACGACTGTAACTTGCCCATTTTCAGATCATAATGCAATCATTTTTTTAATTGTCTTTGAACTCTAATAATAATGCTAAAATAAGAATACCAGCATATATAACAGGTTTATAATAATTTAAAGACTATTTTCTTAAAGAAATTTCCTCCTTTATAAAAATTAACAATACAGTAGATGCTTCAGAAATCTATATATGGGATGCTCTAAAAGCATATCTGTTTGGTAGAATCACTAATTGGCTATCAAATAAAAAAAAAAAAACAATGGGACAGCGAATTACATGGAATACAGGGAAAACTTGATAAGTTGAACTTAGAAAACCAGAAAAATAAAAATAACAACATAGAAGACATCAATAAGCTAAATGGCAAACACTTAGAAATTTTAAATCATAAAACCAAAATCAATCTTGAGAAGTTTAAGATAATTAGCTTTTCCATCAACTCAAAGTTTATGCACAATATATCCACCAAAACAAAACTACTCAGTAAATCCAGTCACATAAAATAAATCTATTCACATAGAAATGAAAAGTAACAGAAATAGAAAATATTCTAAAGGAATTCAGAGATTATTACAATGAAATTAATGAAAATAATATACTAATAGATCTAGAGGAAATAATGAAAACATTGAAATGACCAAACTAAATTAACTGACAAACCGATTTCTATGTCTAAAATTCAACCCCAGATTTCTTAATTGAAGTCTAATAAAGCAGCAGGTAATGGTGGAATTATATTTGAACTTTACAAACTGTCACCTAAAGAAGTCCTACACATATCACATACGTTTTTTCTATAGTTAAGGACTTAACTAAAGTTCCTCCTCCTAGAAAATATACCCTGATCTCTCCAATTTAAAAAACGGACAAGCATCCTATTCAATGCTCTTCCTACAGAGACATTTTACTTCTAAATGTGGATTATAAACTATTCATGACAATTCATGCTAATATACTAAAACACACTACATTCTATGACTGATGAAGATCAAACTGGGATCATTTTAAATAGAAACACCTATGATAACATTAAAAGAATAATTACAATAATCGACTATGCAAATAACATAAAATTAATGAGTCTTGATATAAATAGTGTTTTTGACTTGGTCAACTGGAAATGTATTTTGCTAGTTCTAGAATAATACAAGTTTTCTTTTAACTTTGCATGTTATTAATTTTCTCTCCACAGATTGCTTTGCAGATGTCAGAATAGGTACGTTCACATCTAATTGTATACAAATATTAAAAGGAATTAAACAAGGATGTCCTCTTTCACCTCTGCTTTATTTCCTAGTTATAGAACCTTTTGCTAATTTTATTAGCTCAAATACAGATATAAAAGGTATTAAAGTAACGGTGAATTCAAGTTCTAAAATTCAGCTGTTTGCAGATGACATCTTTTTGACATTGAGTGATAATAATAAATTTATATCTGCAACTTTTTTTAGCAATGGAACTATTTCAAAGAAGATTTGGTTTAACATGTAACGGTGACAAAACAAAAATTTTACTAATAAACAGAAATATGAATAAAATCCAAAATAAGTTCCTTAAATTTATTATTACAGAAAAGAAAATTACTTGGGAATACCCATAATGGTACCCATAATGGATAATATTAAAGATATAGTAAATTATAATTATACTAATTGTATAAATAAGATAAAGAATCTAATGAACAAATGGAATACAACTGTCTTTACAATGGAAGAAATACTCTATCATCAAAATGATTATTTTGCCAAAAATCCTGTATATTATTCAGTCATTAAAATTACCTACTATGAAAACCTGTATTAAAGAATTTAACACTTTAATTTTGAAATTTCTTTGGTTCTCTGACAAACCAAGCTTTGCCTTAAATCATCATAGAAGAGACTGGGAAGTGGGGGAATAGGACTACCAGACATAGAATTATATTCATTGTCATCATATATAACACGAAATGCATATGAACAAAACCCAATACAGGTCAGGCATAAACAGTAGCTTTATTAAAAGTATGAGCACTTTTGCAGTATGAAACATATTGTGTTTAAATACACCCCTATACTTAAACCACTAGCTAATCAAAAATGCCTGCAGTTAAAACATTCACACTCTTAAAGTACAAGTTCCACTAAAATTGCTACACTATATTCTATACAAAGAGCAACTAACATTAATAAGGGTTCACTATGAAAGACCAAAAACCCACAAGACCGACACCCATAATCCCAAGAACAAATACCCGAAAGACGAGAAGACCGACAGACCATAAGCGCGAAATTCAAAATGGCAAATGAGCAACACACATATAGTACACACATACACACAGTGTCCCCCCAAACCAAAACAAATCATCATACACTATACTTAAGCAGGGAGGCAAGCACCCCTGCACCCCCCACACCCCCTAATTTAATATTCTAACTCCGAGATCGCACAAACACACACACAAGTCAAACTCACACCCACACATTACAGTCCCTCACACACACACACACACACACACACACACACACACACACACACACACACACACACACACACCACAGTCACAACACACACACTAAAGCCCCTCACAAACACACTTACATACAGACACTTACCTGAACAGCAACACCAGAAGCACTAACTCAATATCCCTTAACATCAGGATTTTGAATTTCGCACTTCTGGTCTTTCTGTAATGTGGGGTATCGGGCTTCTGGTCTCTGTAATTTGGGCATCAGGATTCTGAGCATTTAGTATTTCATAGGGGACCCCATTAATAAACATTAATAAACATAGATTTGAAATGTAGGTTATACAAGCATGTATAGAGACCCATTGAAAAATATATGGTTTATACTGAGTTATATTAAGGACCAAAAATGGAGTTATTGTTATATATGTGTTTTATTATGTATGTCTTGATGTACTGTATTTTTATATTAGTTTTTGTTAATAATGGCTTTTGTGGTATTAGCACTGTGACAATGTTAATGTTTTAGCTGCAGGTTAGTTGCTGTTTGTATAGAACAGGACATCAATTTTAGTGGAACTAGTACTTTAAGAGTGTGAATGTTTTAATTGCAGGTATTTTTCATTGGTTAGTTGTTTAAGTATGGGGGCATATTTAAACATAATGTTTTACTTGTTTTATTATCTGATGAAGCAGTGTGTTTCATACTGTGAAAGCACTCATACTTTTAATAAAGTTGCTGTTTATGCCTGATCTACATCGGTTTTGTTCATCTGCACTTCATGTTACAAATGGGATTCTTTAGTTGGTGAACAATTTGTGCTCCTGCCACTGTGTTGCTTGCATTCATTATCATCAGTACTGAAAACTGTATGTATTTGGATCAATAACACTTAGCTAGATAGAAAGATGTTTTAGGAAACCTTTTTATGCATTCTAACTGTAACAGATAGACTAATAATTATCTTATATTAAATAACAGTTTATTTTGCTTCTTAAAGGATTACATTATAGGGAAAAGTTACCAAACAAGTTATTCTTACTTAATGTTGACTATATTAAACACTTTTAGAAAATGTATATATAGAAATCTGGCTTATAAAGCATGGGTTTTCCTTATGTTTCCTATAGCATATTATCAAAGTATTATCCCTACTTCAAATTTAGATACAATGATTGCCTTTAAACAGAATAATCTGTTGTACTAGTTTCAGTTAAGGAAAAATGAAAAGCTGCACTCAATAGATTACATTAGGAATAAATATGATTTGGATAAAGATATGTGGTTACATATACAGACTTTTAGACTATAGAAGGGGAAATTAGGTCAATGCAATCAATGTTAAGGGATCAAGTCCCCAAATTGATTGACTGTATCATATTTTTATTGCAACAAAATTCCTTAGGACATGGTCTCTTGACCAAATTGTATAAACTGGTAAAGAGGGAAACTAAAACATGTAATGATACATATTGGAACTATTTTACCCAAATCAATATTAGACCACCAAGTGAAGAAGATAAAATTATTTCTATTATCATGTAAACATATTGCTTCATCTCTTAGATGGCATTTGTTTACATGGAAGTTTTTAGAAAGGTTCTTCTTCAGCACCCATAAAACTGAATTGATGTACAAGAAAAAGCAACGTTTTTGCAGATGCAGGAAAGAACTTAAAACAGATTGGCAACACACGCTCTTTGATTCTACTGTCCTGATTTTTTTTTGGAACAACATTAATTCTTTTTACAGGCATTTTTTGGAGATAAATTTATTTTATCTAAATCATTAATTCTCTTTAGTACCTCTATTCATATTTGTATTAAAAGAACAAATTACAGCATATTGTGGACTGTATTAATCATGTCCAGAAAAGTGATCACACAAAACTGGAAAAATGAATTTACTCCCTCATTTAAAAAATGTATAAGTTTAGCAACCCAAGTAACCCATCTAGAAATTATTACAATCAGATCAAGAATGAACAGAATCACCTCTTGCCTCAATCTATGGACAAAATTTTAACAACTGCTTGGCAAGCAAAAAAAAAAAAATTCTGGAATTGAACAGACATGCAACAACAGGAATGACTAGATGGTTGATGGACACTCTTGTAAATTGTTTCTGTATTTAGTTTTTTTTTTCTAACTTTTAAATATGTATGTACATTTCTGATTACAAATTTTGTAGTGTTTATGTTTTATGAAATTTTAATAAAAACATTTTCAAAAAAAAAACAGAAGAGAAAATCCTTAGCATCATCTTACCTTCTCCCATCCCTTCTCTATGTATCACCCATGTTAACCAACATTCAAGATACGCTACTAAATACATTAGAGCCATGCTTTAACAATAGCCAGATTTGCAGCTAATGCATCCTACCATATGCACCACTGCTTAACACTAAAAAAGCTCAACTGGCTAGAGCTACCTAATCACCTTACAGTCACTCCACTTCAAATTGTCCACAAAATAAAAATAATACACAAACCACACAAATGCCCTCATTAAAAAAAATTCTCAAGCATTATTCCCCGCTAACTTAACTTTGCTTAGGTAATCAAAGGCTACTAATAACTTACAAATCCTATAATACAGCTGCAGACTCACTATACTCATTCTGTGTCACCAGACAGTGGAACTCTCTGCATTTCCCACTAAAACAGGACAGCTGTGCATCTAGCTTTAAACACAACCTAAAAGAGCACAAAAATTCCCCTGGCTCTATTCTTGTTCACACCCTGACTAACTCTCTCTCTCTCAAATCTCTAGACTATCACAACCCCTAAGTCAACAGGTCTCCTACCTTACCCTGTAAATAAACCCTATCTATATTTATAACTGTACACTGCTTTTTATCCTCCCTGTGTAAATAAATTTGTATATTGCTGTATATGTAAATGCAACTTTCTATAGAAATCAAATTGTATTAACCTCTGTCTTGATTGTATTACCCATTGGATGATTCTAAAACCCCACTTCTACCATTAAGAAACTGAATCTTTTTTCTCTCTATTTTTTTTTTTTGTAATTTTGGTATCTTATTAGAGCTTTTCTCCCTGGGCTGTGACAGAATATGTGCCTGAATACCCTGTCAGACAAGATTCCTTTCAAACATTTTATAACTAAATAGTAAATGAATAGCTAGAATAAAAGTTTTGTTAAGCAGTGAACAATCTGTGATATTTTACACAGTTTGAATAAATGTTCCTATTCCCCTCAGCATACAGAAAGCCATATGGTATGTTGTACATATTGTGCATATGTTAATAGAGATTGGACAGCAACATTTGACTGGTTGTCTAACTCGTTAACACCCATGTGGTGTGGAATGTCATACCTCTAGCAGCTCCTTGCGTTACACACCATTTTCTGAAAAATAAACTTAAAAAGCATAATATGTAAATATTTTATGAACAATAAAAGCTATTAAAACTGTACAAATATCAATGTTAACAGTAAGAAGTATTCTTTATAATGATAATGATTTATTCATGCATAACTTTGGGTGGAGCAGTAGCAGCAGTTGGTGTTGTCACCTCACAGCAAGATGTTATCTGGTTCGATTCTTGGCTGGAATGCCTTCTGTGCGAGTCTGTATGTCCTCCCTGCTTTCATGTGGGTTTCCTCTGGGTGCTCCAGTTTCCATGCACATTCAAAAGGCATGCATCTGCAGCATTTCTACCCTGGCCGCCACTGAAGATGGGTTCTGCCCCAGTCGTACTTCCCCAGTAAACAAAATGCTAAATAAAAATAAATAAAAAAACAACCCCAAGATTGCAGCTCTCACATCAGGTCTGCCCTCTACGTTGAGGTTCCCACTAGTGGAAAATCTCAGTGGTAGGGCAGTGTAAGAAAGGGATATTCCATCCATGCATCCACCTACAACCTCTTTTTCCCATTTTGGAAGATGGGGTCAGGGTGTCACTTCAGTAGTGACAATCATCTTGAGCCAATGTTCATACCCCTGGGCAGCTAGCCCTGATAGCAAATTTAAGAATAGCATAAATTATATTTACATTAATAGATAACAGTGTTTGATGAAACATATTTATCCAACTGATGTGACAGAAAATATACTTTAAATGACATGTTTCGTGATATTTTGTTGAAGTGTTGGCAGTTATTTACTAATCTGGTAAACAAATGCATACAGATATGGTATTGTGTGATGTTACATCCTGGTTTGAAAAGTAAATTAAAATTATTTTTAATATAATTGAGAAATAAGGATTTTAAAAAAAAAGTTTAGATAAAATAAGGATTTTAAAAAAATAGTTTAGATAAATTATAAGAGTGGTCTAAAATACTTGACTGAATTTAACTGTAACTATCAGCCAGCAAGGACTGCATTAGTGTTTGAGCTTTTAATCAAAAGACAAGTGCCAGTTATATGGATTACAGGGATAAAGTCATAACTACTGTATGTCTCAGATGAACTAAGTCTGATTAGCTGCCTGGAAGACAAAGAACTGTTATGGGGATGTGGGAGTGGGGAAGCTAATGTCTGGTTATGCACTTCAGAGGTAGATCCATAGCTGGACCATAGAGAGGACTGAGATGACCAATCCTACCTATTTAGTATATAGTACTATAAACACAGAACATATGTGGAATACATAAGCATACAGTGCATTACATACCATTCCTTGCAAGGCCACACAAAGTGCATTACTGCTGGCATGCAAATTGGAAGCCATACCAGCAGTGAATTTCTATGAGAAGCAATGATCATCGAGTTGACATTGAAAAGTTGAAACCTTGTCCAGTTATGTGACAAACCAGTTTAATTCCTTAACAGACAGCACCAGAACTGCAGTGAATTTTTCTCATAAGGCAGCAGTCTTAAATGGGGTGAGAAGACAGGCAGGGATGTATGCTACCTGATGTCTCATGGAAGTTGTCAGGGAATTCCCACTGTAGAAGGCATATGCAAAATGACTGAATGAGTGGTGTGGAATTAATTGTGGGACAGCTAGAGAATCAGTAGGTACTGGTGAACTACTGAATTACTTCACTGTGACAGCTGTGTAAGGGGATTGCACTAATCCATGCTTATTTTTTTAAAGAAAAAGGTGCATATGGGAAGATTTATTTTCAGGGTTAGAAAGTGTGAGGCAATTATTCTGCTCTTCCTTATCTCTGTCATAAATACGCAAATCATTTTTCAGGAGGTAGTCCAAAGGAACAAATAGGAAAAGGGAACAGTAGGAATTAAGGCTGGGAATCAAATTAATGCTGCATGGAAAGTGGAAATTATGGGATATGGAAGACATCAAAATGGATGGTGACAAGATCAGGTAGAGGAGACAAAGACAGACATATCATGATCTGATGGATATGAAAAAGGAGCAAACAGAAGAAGAAATAATGGGTATGGTGGCTAGGATTAAGGAGCTTGAGGAGAAATCAAGAGAGACAAAATAGAATAAATTCAAAAGTGAAGTAGTGGGGATGTAGGTTTAGAAACAAAGAAGATATAGATGTGAAATTATTATTCTGCAAAATTAAGGATTTCACAAAAAAAGCAAAGTTGTCTGGAATGGAAACAAAGCAATGTAGGAGAATTACATGGAATAAAATAATAAGGGAGAAACTTAAAAAATGATGTTAGGAATTGTATGTGGAAGGAGAGTCAAGTGCAGTGAATTTAGATAACTAGGGTTATCCATGACTTAGACAGTGAGACAGGGAATGGATATCCAAAGTGGTGAATGTTCCGGAGGTAGGAGTAATAACCAGACATAAGAAAAAAAGGTAAGGCAGGCGGTCTGGATGGGTTTCCAATTGATAATAAGTTTGTAAGAAAGCAATTAGTTTAGTACTTGGTGAATTTCTTTAATAAAATTTAGAAGATGCTAGAATCAATATAGGAGAGGCAGAGATGATGGTCTTATATGAGGGGAAATGGGATGTGAAGAATCAAGCAAATTATAAACCAATTTCTTTATGCAATAATGTTGTGAAAATGATGGCTAGAATAGATATACTAGTGCCAAAGTTCATGGGAGAGTCACAACTGAGATCTCATGTAACAACAAACCGGACATCAAACAGGTTGTTAATACACACACTTCTCCCCTCACACAAAATGAGGTCATGTCACATAAACCCACATACATGGAGGTACTCACTAGAAAACTACCAAAAGATCAGAGACCTCACAAAAGTAAACCACTTGCACACACTGCTATGCAAATAGAAACTACTATACATAATAATACATACACCAGTGTCTCAGCAAATAAGCCCCTAACTCAAAACACCTTAAAACCTAATGCCTTGGTCATAGGTGACTCCATAGTGAGACACACAGATGTCCCCTCACCAGACTGGACAAGGAAAAGGTCACGGTCAGCTGCCTGTCAGGTGAGAGGATCCATCAAATTACACATGCACTCAAGTCACTCAACAAGTACTCTTATGACTCTGTCGTAGTCCATGTTGGGGTGAATGACTTGAGACATACCTCTTTGGACTATATGAAGAGGGGCATGAATAAACTCTCAGATTATGTGTCCCAGGGCAGGTATGACTCTAGTCCTAAGCATCATTCTACCTTCACCCAGGGTGATGCCACAATATAAACAAAAAATAATCAACTTTAATAATTGGCTTAGCTTGTGGTATCAGTGCAGGGGGGAATCCAATATCTGTCAGCCTGGGAAGACATGGCACTGTTTTGACAGAGATGATATGTACCTGTCTCCTCTAGGCTTTTGGATACTGGCAAAAGTGCTTGCCTCCCCCATAGTGCAAACAACAACATTTCCAATGTAACAAAATCCACAAACTCAAGGTTCTATTGTCTAAATATGAAACTGCACTCACTGGAAGCACTCCTCACCTTGGAAGATGCTAATGTCTGTGCAGTCACTGAGACATGGTTCAAGGCTGTGGAGAGCACCCCAGCCATGCAAGGCTACAATGCCTTCCATCGACTGGGTGACATACATAAGCATGAACATCCTCGTCCAGAGGTTCCTTGGCTTTGTCAGTACAAATACACTGGAACAGATAGTCTTCACCTCCACAAGGGCTTCAAATTCTCTAGACATAATACTCACCAACATGGAGGGGTCACTAACCCCCCCCCTTTGTGATGGCCTCCCTGGTAAGATCGGACCATAAACCAGTCTCATTCAAACTAACTATTGAACTTGTCACCACCATAGGAGCAAAAAAAACTAAAAACTTTTCCACAGCAAACTACAGCCTACTAAGTGATGGTATAAAAATTTTATACCCCCCCAACAATCACAGACAGCAGAGACTCCTGTGTAGAGGTGCACACAAATGCCCTGCATAAACACTTAAGCAATTGTATAAACTTGGCTGTACCTGATCAGTTTAAAACCAGGTCCTCCCCAAAAAACAAGCCACCCTTCTAGACCTCAACTATAAAAAGGTTATATAACAAAAGGAAGAAATTGATGTCTAAGAACAAGAGGGAAATGACTCAGCAGAGGAAGAATTTCCTCCACAGTCTGAACAAGCAACCAGAAATCTTGTCAAGTCCTCCAAAGCTAATTGTGAAGCTAAAATAGCACCCCTAGCTAATCATAGTCATAAGGCATTCTTTAACTATGTCCAAAATCTGAAAGGGAATGCCCAGCTTTGTGCCAAATGTGAGAGTAAAGAACAGGTTAAAATTCAGTGGATTTTTTCTGAAAATATAAAATAAATGTTCTGTATTTCAGTGTGTACAGTGCACACAGTTCACTAATTTGGCAAAAACATATAGCTTGGCATTCATTGTTAATAAGAAACAAAAGTAAAATATTTTATCTCTTATAAACTATGCAGCTTGTGAAATGTATTATCTACAAGCAGATCAAGATGAACTCTTGTATGCAGCTGTCTCTCGTCAATATGATACAGAAGATAGGCCAAGGATGACAGGAGTTATTCTTCATAAACAGAATGTTTAAGATATGGAAAACAAACTGTCGGCAGACCAGCTTGAAAGGAAAGACTTATTATTCTGGCAAAGTCTCAAGACTGCTGAAGCAGGCAGGAAAGACATTATAAAGATGGGGACTTTTTCTTTTGTATCAGAGACTTTGATTATTCTAAGCTGAAGTACGTTTTTATGTATATGCCTTTCATTGTTAAGCTAGATGTAAACCTCGTGTGCAGTAAATGAATGTCGTAAAAGCAGAACTGTCTCAGTGTCTTCACTGAGTAAAGGTACAGACTGTCTGAATAGTGTAGTACCACTTTAACACCAAACTGGTAGTAGATGAAACCACTCATACTCTATCGGAAGACATTGCCAACCTACTAGTTAACAGATGTGGCACAAACTTCACCCTCCTGTACCCCACCAGACATACCTCAAAGCATACCTGATACCAGTCCTCTGCCTAGTATCTTTAGAGATCAGGTCATATCTGTGCTTTCCAAGGCCAAAAACACAGGCTCAATGGGACCAGATAACATTCTAGATTGCTTATTAAGCGATCTAAAAACCGGACATAATGGACCCACTTGGTGCTCTCTTTAACCAAAGCCTGACAACTGGCTTTGTTCCAGTATTTTGGAGAACAGGAACAGTAATCCCCTTGCACAAAGTGGGGCCATCAACCGACCCTGGAAACTATGCACCCATAAGTCTAACTAGCCTCATCTGCAAGGCCATGGAAAGAACAATCATGGACTTTTATCAACACGGACATAGGCGACCTTCAAATTATAGATCCAACCCAGTTTGGCTTTGTTAAGGGTAGATCAGCTTATTAAACCTAGTAGACTTCTTTGAGAAAGTAACCAAATCCCTGGATGAAGGTACAATAGTGCATACTGCCTATCTTGACCTAGCTAAGGCTTTTGACACAATCCCCCACTGAGGTATCATTGAGGAACTCTTCTAGCTGGGGATTAACCCCTACAGCACTAGATGGGTAGCCAATCGGCTTACTGACAGGGCACATACTGTCAAAGCTGGTGATTCCACCCCTACCAGTAGACCCATCAAGTGAGGTTAGACAGGGGAACAAGGCAAAGATGTCTTCTGTCCCCCAGGGATCTTCATCTTATTAATAGAGAAATTAGCACAGAGAAGACATATATCGATGGATAGAAAGCTAATAAATAAGAGGGAGTAATGGTAGTATAAACTTGTTTACTGGTGACTGTATGCTACTGGAGGACTTGGAAGAGATACTACGTCAGGTGATGAGTTTTACAGGAGTTTGGAAAAGAATCAGAATTAATACACAGTCTCAAGAAATAATTAGTTATAACAATATGAGTGGGTACAATACCTGAGGTGTTTGCTGTGGCTGAAGGGATATTTTAGAATAAAAGCATATCCAACAGCAGAGAAGATAAGGAGGAAACACAAAAGGAGTTAAGGAATGCGAAAGGATTGCTGCAGAAATGAAAAGTAGGGTGAACACAGTGGAAGAGTAAAAATGGTAAGAGCGATGGTGCTGCTGTGAGTAATTTACATGTTCAGTCATGGTTCAGCCATGTATAAATTAATCCAATGGCAGCAGGACTATGGGAAATACTGTAACTGTCTGAGAAATTTATATGGAGAGGAAGGGGTAGTAGGACAGGTAAGGAAAGAGAGACAGCCTGGATGGCATTAATTGTAGACAGAAGGAAGACTGAAATACTTTTAAGGAGATAGATGATAAAAAGATCAGACAAAGAATAAGGAAAGTAGAGTCCAGTGAAGGTAATACAAGTCAGGTAAAGATTAAAGGATAAAATGTACATAGTCTACGAAAGTAGATAGAAAAGAAACAGGAACTGTAAGAGAATAAACAAAGACTGAATGTCATAATTCAAGGGGTAAAAAGGTATGTAGAGAGTGGGGGGTAACTATTATGTAAAATAATGGCATGTTATCTAAATATGGCCTGATGTGAGAAGTGCAATGTGTCAGCAATAGTATAGAAATCTTTGTTTTGTCTGTTAAGTTATACTGATGGATATCACTGATTATTATGGATAGGTCAAGCTATCTGTTCAGATACAGTGTGCATGATCTCTACTGAAATTATTCAGAGAAAAAATATATTTTACAAGCTTTATAAAGTTTGCAGATTATGAAAAGTGCTTGTGCTAATTACTGAGAGGGCATATTCAAGCGAAGGAAACAGTACACCATTCCCAATAATTATCCTGACTTACCTAGTCAGCATCTTGATGACAATATAACAGGTCTGAAGCACCATGGAGACTGCACTTTCCAAATGTTAGTGTGAGAGATGAATCCTAGTGAGGAATGCAACCAGACACCAAGGATTTTGTAAGCCTGCCCATTCTGTACTGTACTACCCTCAGGGCAATGGATACCCAAAGACTTCTTGTGTATACCAAAACTCATAGATTTAGTTCTGACCAAACTCATTTTCAGATTTAGTTGTTAGTTGTTCAAGGGATTTTCCAGTTGCCCATTTAAGCACACTAATATTTTTCTCCCAGGACTAGTTTTCTTTTTCACCATGAGACATTTTACCAAAAAACTATTTTAGCAAAATTCTGTTTCTTTCAACATCTTCTTAACATATTTATCAATCCCAAACCTGTTTCTGATTAATAAAAGTAATCCTGCCCTTCAGAATGCAGCATAGGACAAAGCCTGTATCATATGCTAGCAGTGTCAGCTATTAGCATATTGAAGCATATTCCTGAAATACCTCAGATGCTGTTCTGTTGGAGTCTGTGCTAAGTTCTACATCTAAATAGTTATTTATTCCCATCTCTACTGTTAGCAAGCCTTAATCATATTGCCTCCATTCCAAAGTAATAGGAAATCATAGATCTGTTCCAGAAAAAAAAATAGCAAACATTATGTCCCTAGTTCAAGGTTAATAATAGGAATGTTCTGCTTCATAGGCCTTGCTTCATACTTACTGACTTATTGATCTATGAGGATCTTTACAAGCCTATTAATACATTTCAATGAAGTTTTTAGCTCTTATATTTTAAGTATGAATAACACAGAGATGAGTAAAACATTTATATGTTGCCCTTATCCATGACGGACAAGGGTGCTAAACCAGAATTGAAAATGCAGTTACCCATCCATTCATCCAGATTATATTTGAAGAGTCTAAGAGAAGTACTTTGCTTTATGTGGAAAGGAAGATGATTCCAAATAAGTGATATTCTCTGTGGTACATATCTATCCCACAAACATGTTTGATTTAGGTTGCAAAACAGATTTAGATCTCATGAGTGGGTGTTTACAACCCTGATGTGTGGTGATGGAAGTGTAGTTCACTGTCTACAAAGGTTCCCAGGTCTGTACCTACTTGATCATTTTTCAGGGGTGTGTTGTTAATATATTAACAAGAAATGCCTTGCTTGTTGAAGAATGCTATTATACATTTACTGGAATTTAGTTTTAGTCCATGGATTTTACACCAGCTACTGGTTGGGAAATGTTCTCTTGTTGGATCTTATTATACTCTGTTTGAGATTATTATGGCACCGAGTTTTCCTTCAAACATGATCAGCCATAACCCCCAGTTAACAGTATGTTTGACCTTCAAAAAGAAACTGCTAAAGAGGAGTAGTCCAAGGACTGAACGTAGAGCATACCACTACTGACAGGTGTTTTGAAGGAGGTAAACCAGTTTATCCTAATTTCTGAGTTCTATTTCTGAGCCAGTCTGAGGTACACAGCATTCCTTAGACTACTAACCATTCCTCTAGATGCGTATTAACTGCTGATGTGGATAAATCTTTGAATGTATATATATATATATATATATATATATATATATATATACAGGATCTGGATATTGCAAAAGCAGCTGCCATGATCCTGCATGTAGTCAGACTGGATATAATAAAACAGTTAAAAACTAATTTGCTATGCTATCAAGTGAATAAAAAGCTGTTAATACAGCAAAGGGAGTCTGAAAGAGGAGAGCACTTGGACACCATATAAAACACCAGTTAAGTGTACAATACTCAACTGACAGTTTTTAATATTTACTGCATTTTTCCAAAGGTAAAGGTGAGTAGCCATGTGCAGTGACATAACTGGAATGTAGGCTGCATTATTACCTCCAATACAACTGCAATAGTTGCTGTGAAATTACTGAATACAAACTAAATAACCGAAAAAAACTCTGTACTCACAAGGACCAATAGACCTAAAAACTCAAGTTTATTAAAGTTAAAGTTGAATGCTTTCATTCCAAGCAATATTGGAGCTTCTTCAGGACTAAGTACAAACATCATTAAAACCATTAAATACTTAAAATCATGTCATGTGATCAATTAACCCATTAAAAAGAACAGTTATATCCACACTGAATTCAGAATACATAAAACTTGATTTGCAATGCTAAAATAATAAAATGATGATAATAACCAATAAATTATGAATATCCTCAACCATAGTAGTGTCTAATTTTTTTAAATAGATGTTATTGAACATGACTCAGAGTACTGGATGACTTAAAGCATTAAACTGCAGTTGCCATATCAACTCACTTTTGTCAAGTTGTTCCTCCATAAACCCACCTCCAACATCCTGATTTATTTGTTCAATTACAGTAAATGTGAATTTATGGTCATGATTGCCCTGCATATGTTTACTTAATGCATTTGTGGATTTTTTTTTCTTAATGTCCTGAAAATGTTCATACATTATTTCTTTTACCCTATATGACGTTTTCTGTATGTAATAGGCAGGACAAACTTCACACAATGCCACATAGGCCACTTGTTTAGATTCACATAAAAATGTCCTTTTACAGGGTAACTAACACCTTTAATAATAAAATCTTCTCACCTATTAATATAAAGACATTGAGCAAATCTTCCACATTTAAACATGCCCTGTTTCCTAATACCACCAAATAATCCATAGGATATACTCAAATCCCAATCTTTATTTGATTCTAATAATTGCTTAAAATATTTATCCTTTTTATACACTATAAAGGGCTTTGTTGATACTGTTTCAATAGCTGTACCATCCATTTTAAAAGTATCCCAATTTTCTGAATACTTTTTACTAATCCTTTACTATCCAAATTAAATGTAGCAATAAACAACTTACCATTTATTCCAAAATGTGATTGTTACTGCTAGGCACCATTGTTAGAATTAGCCAATAAAGGTAAACAATTCTCATTTATTATTTTCCTAATTATTTCATCCTTTATTTTTAAAATAAACTCTTTCAGATAACCTCTTTGTCTAAACATTTGAATGAAACTATCACATTCCTCTATGAATTGTCCATTTCAGATAACATCCCAGCCAATCTAACTGACTAACCTTTCACCACCGCTTTTTTTTCTGGTGGCTAGGGTGCCAGCTGGAAAAATGCAAGTATGTATTCAGAAAAGTTACCTTCCTGTGAATATTAGACACATATTTCTTTCTTTCATAATCTTTCTTTAACTCAACATCCAAATGTACTTTTTTTTCTAAGGAGCAAGTAAATGTAAATTTTAAAAATGGTACTGTCAAATTAATATGTTCAATAAACTCTTATCAATTTTTCCATTGATTCATTCCATACCATAAATATGTCATCCAAAAATGGGTATAGTATGCCCAACAATTCTTGTAGACACTATTAAATAAATATTTACCCTCCCAATTTGCCATGACTAAATTAGCAAAATGGAGGCACATGCTACCCACATAGCCATGCCAGTATTTTGTTTAAAATACCGACATTCAAAGTAGACATAATTGTGTTTCAAAACTATCTCCATTAAGGTCAGCACCACATATATTCTATCTTTATCCAATACTTGTATAGTATATAGTCTATAATTTTATCTCCAACTATATTAAGCTGATGTCGTGAGGAATAACTGAATACAAATTTTGTACATCAATAGTGATAAAAAATATATTGCTCAACATAAGATAACTTATGTTTTGCAAAAATTGCCAAGAGTCTTTACAAATATGAGCCAGCTTACTAACGCTACTCTTTAACAACTCATCTAGAAATTTTCCTATAAAAATGTTTTACTCCTGTGGCAATGACAACTGGTCTTAAAGGAGGATTACTTAAAGTTTTGTGTAACTTGGAGATTCCCAAAATACTGGTTATGACAGGCTTATCATTAACCATATAATTAATTTCACTTTCACTAATTTGCCCATATAAAAAACAAATAATTTATCTTGATATCAATCTTTGTATAATTTATATTAATTTCATTTTTAGATATTTCAATATAAGTATCATTTGCGAGTAAGGTATTTATTCTGTTGCTCTATTCAATACTGTCCATTACATGCAACCCAGCCCCTTTATCTGGTTTCATAATTCATAATATTTTATCAAACATTACTTCATTAAAAATCTTTTTTCATCCACAGTCATATAACTTTTGACAGAGTGCAACCAGCCAGAAGGAAAACTCGATACTTCTTTCGTAAAATTTAATGACACGGACAGAGAAATCACATCCAAAGCACCATAGCTTGTAACAAAATGAAGAATCAAAAATAAATGCTTTTCATTTCACAAATAATACCATGCGTTTTTGTCCCAAACAAATGGACTTCATCAGATAAAACTTCATAGTTCATTAGACATTTATATACACTCGTTCATTAAAATCTAACCAATTAGGCTTTAAATAAAACTTTTAAATGTGCAAATCAAGCAATCCCTGACCTCATGAATATTAATGAGAACCAACTAATGTCTTCAAAACTGAACACCATATTACTGCCATTGACATATGAATACATAGGCAACATCAATAAATTGTATTATAAAAAACAAAGTTCTATAAAAATATATTTCATAGATGTATATTTTATATAAATATAGTAAATAATTTAATTAAAAAATTCTTTAATATAAAAAATGTTGTATGCTTAAATAAAGTCTAAAAACTGCCCCCTCTTGTGTTGAAAACTCATATTACTTTTATATTTTATTTGCTCTTAGCTTTAATAAGGGTGCTATACTTAAAAAATCATTTAAACCAGGCTTTCTCCCTGCTTCTAAATACACCTGCCACCACAACTCTCTACTCTCTAAAATGTCTTCCCATATACCTCCCCTGACATCTTGTTTGACTTGTTGAAGGACAAAGAAATAAAAAATTACAACCCTCACAGTTCCTACTATGTTTAAAGAGGGCATTAGTCTCCTTTTCTCTTGAAATGTCATAGGAATGTTCATACATTCGTTTCCTTAACTCCCTTTCAATTTTTCCTACGTAGAAGGAGGGACATTTGTCACAAATTACCAAATACACCACACCTTTAGTATCACAATTAAATGAGCCCTTACTTTTAATCAATACATTTCTACATTTCAGGAAAATTTCACTTTTATTGATAATGAATGAACACTGCTTACACCTACCACATCTGAATGTTCCTAACTTTTTATTACTTATATGTGGGGAAATCGTTTTCCTTTTCTCCAACATATTTTTTATACTTGTAGAATTTCTATATATTATTTTTGGTTTCATGTTAGTAATTTCCTCAATATCAGTAAGGGCTACAAATTTATTCCATTCCTTTTGTAGTGTGTCTCTTAAATTAAAATTACACTTGTATTCTACTATTAAATTTCTTTGGAATTGTTCCTCTTTAACATTTGATTTGTTTTGTTCAACTTGAAATGTCATAAAATGTTTCATCCCTATAATAGATTTGAATCTGTCCCCCCTCCCTTATTCTACTTCTCTTCTTATATTAGTCACAAAAATCTTAGGGTATCTCCTTTCTATAAACATTTTTTCTAAATTGTTACATTCCTTATCAAAATCCATGTTCAAACTGGTCATTCTAGACCCCCTTACGAATTGTCCCTTTACTATGTTTCTCTTGCAATGTAGGGGGTGAGCACTGTCAAAATGCAAAAAGGAATTGCAATAAGTCTCTTTTCTAAATACCTTAAATTCTAAATTTTGCTTATTTTTGTTTTTACATATTTCTATATCTAGATATTGTAACACATCAGGGTTGATGTTATAAGTAAATTTTAAGAAATCTGTAGTATGACTAATATAATCCATGAACTCTAGGAACTTATCATGTCCCCCAGTCCAAAAAATGACGATGTCATCAAGGAACCTTCAATACAATAACCATTCCTTATTGAATTTGGAGTTTAGGACAAAATTTTCTTCCCATTTGGACAATACTATGTTGGCGTAAGTTGGTGCACATGCTGCCCCCATGGAAACTCCTTATTTCTGTTGAAAATACTCTCCATCAAATAAAAGAAAGTTGTATCTTAATATGGTGTCCATGAGGGCCACTGATAATATTTTCTCATTTTGTGTCATAGCATTGTCCAACATACATATCCATCCCACTGTTATGTGGGATGCTTGAAAATAAGTCCACAATATCTATAGTAATGAACAACAAGTCTTCCTTGAAAATGTCGGGTGAAAGTTGTTTTAAGAAATCTCAAGAATCTTTTAAAATAATTTTGTTGTTGACCCAAATATGTTTTGTTTTAAAATTGACATATTTCGCTAAAGGAGCCATTTTTGACCCTTCAGCTGTTACTATTGGTCTGAGTGGGGGTTCTAACCAATTTTTATGGAACTTGGGAATCCCAAACATTGTTGCTATTCTAGGTTTATTAACAGTGAGGAATTTGAATAAATCAACGTCTATAATTCCTTCAAACATGAAATCCTCTAACATAATATCTATGCGTTGATATGCTAAATTGACTTCATTTCTTGAAGCTACTGTATACTTGTGTTCATCCCGAAGGATCATGTTCATCCACAGTCATATTAGAAATATTACACTCAGGTTGATTGTTCAAAATATTCCTAAATTCTATCTCACACATCCTTTCATACAATTAAACTAAATTATTTAATGTGGGGTTAAAATACTAGGCCTATGTAATGAATCACTAAAGACATACCTCTTGTTCTTAAAAAAAATGCCAAATTTGACTTTTGTTTATATAATTTATTAAACTACTAGCAAAGTTTGCCCTTCTTGGTGGAACAAAAGATAATCCCTTAGATAATACAATAGCATCTTCAACTTTTAATTCTTGAGACAAAAAATTATATAATTTAAAATCATTGGCATGATTGTAAACACATCTTACAGTACCTTTGTTGCATAAAAAGTCCAAATTAAGCCCTTCATTATCTTCTAATACTTCCAATTCTTGTTCCTGTGTGAATACTGCTTCAGCCTGGCACCCTCCTGCTGGTAACTCCTTTCATTTGCCCTCTCAGAATAACTGGTTGCTTTCCCCTTGTTTTGCACCTTCTCTGACTCCCGTAACTGTTCGCTCTCTAATGGGGCCAGTCCAACCCTTGGAGAATTTAAAGGCTCTGCTGATGTCATTGGACTGCCCTCTGAGATTGGATTAAAGTTCTGAACTCCACCCCTGTTACCATAGTTACCCTGCAGATCTGGATAAACCTTATTAGAACTATAATTACATAGGTCACGTTGAAACTACTCAAATTTTCTTTTAAAAATATCCTCACATATTTGATCTACATTTTGGAAGATATGATTATATTCCACAGTGTACTGGCTAAATAATAAGTCATGCATATATTGTGTACTGCAATAATGCAGCACAGCAGAATCTGTACATCATACAATTTTAGTTCACTGAAGACAACTGCCTTGATCACCATAATGGAATATAGCATTATATGGTTTGAAAAGAAACACTGTAAACCTTATCATCATGTACACACACTTAAAGACAGTGATGGATATTACAATAGCAGGGAATGTACTCATAACTCCAGGGGTGCCAATGGCCAGCAAAAAAAAAAACTTTTTTCAAAATTTATTTTGTAATTTTATTACATTCATTGCAGTTAATTCCTTTGACTTAGTTTTTATGCTGAACATAATGCTTATAATGATTTATCACTATAGGAGGACTATCACTAATAAAAAAGGCTAAATACAGACAGTGCAATTATGTATATATTTATATCCTTATATTATCTGTAATTTGTGGTTGCACAGCATCAGCTGGTGAAGCTTTTTTAGCTTGAGTGCCTTACTTATTTATTCTTTTAAGTAAAAAAACGTTGTCTTTACTTGAAAAAAAAATAAATGTATAAACACACACAGGCACAATAACCTTATCTTAAGCACTGTGGCTACCTGCACACTGCCTTACCAAGATTCTTTTGGATAGCCACAGACATATAACCCTAACATAATAAAGAGTGAGTGTGTGTGTGTGTGTGTGTGTGTGTGTGTGTGTGTGTGTGTGTGTGTGTGTGTGTGTGTGTGTGTGTGTGTGTGCAGGCATGGATTGAGGGAATTAATGGTTTGAAGCACAGCATCAGATTGGGCTAACCAGAGGAAAGTATTTTTTTTTAAATATGCTGGCAGGCAACCAATTTGTTGGGGGAGAGGAAAGCAACTCCTCTTCATTTGCTTAGTTTAAAGTCTGGCATTATGTACAAATGTGCATTAATCTTACAGAAAGTGGAATATTTACTTTTTTTTCTTTTTTCAATATGCAGCCAGGCAACCAGATTGGGGGAAGGATAGCTGTGCTATGAATGAAAGTAACTTTTTTGTTTGATCAGTTTAAAGTCTGGCATCAAGTGTTAATGTGCATTTGTATAAAATATACTGGAATAATTAGTACCTCTTTTTTGAGTAAGGAAGACTGTTTTTGCTGTAGGTGAAAGCAATGTGCTGTATTTACTCAGTTTAAAACTGGCATTAAAAGCTACTATGCATTCACACAATTAGAATATTTACTCTCTCTTTTTAATATGCTGGCATGCAAGCAAATATATTGGTTAGTAGCTAGGCTGAGGATAAAAATAATTTGGCCTCTTTATTTGATTAGGTTGAAGTCTGGCATTAAGGGTTGGTGTGCTTTTGTGTGAAATAAATTGGAATATTTACTCTCTGACCAACCACTGTATGAAATACATTTGAAGCTGTCCCTAATTTCACAGAATGCCCTTGTCTTTGCCCAATATTGTTTGTCTGCAACTAACTCTTTTCTTGTTTGCCCAGTTTACACTCTGACTTTAGTATTTGTATGAAATAAGTTGAAATATCAACTCTCTGTGTTATTTATGTGAAACCAAGTTAAAACTGCTCCTGATTTTGCAAATGTCCCTAAATTTGTTCATACAATGTATGATTTTCTGAAAAACAAATTTGGACCACAGTCACCAATTGGGAGAGGAGCAGGCTTTTGCTTAGCATACATTCTAGCTTTAGAAGAGTAATACTAGCATAAAATAATGGGAATATTTACTCTGTGGGTACTGATTATATGAAACCACATTATACCCGGATTTGGGAAATGTCCATGAGTTTGCCTCAAAATGTTTTGTCTCTCAAAACATGTGGTTTCTTTGAAAATTGTTGGGGACTGAAAGTCAATGAATGTGGTCTGGGTGGCTGGATGTAGATAAAAGCAACTTACCTCCTCTTGTCATTTGCACAGTGTAAAATCTGTTTTTTATAGGAAAAGTGTACATTTGCATGAAATAAGCTCTGGATATTGTTTGTATGGAATCCCATCAAAACTCTCCCTCATTTTGATGACAGTTCCTGACTTTGCTTCATTTTGATCTCTTCCTTATAAAAGTTGTGATTGCCCATCAAATCACTGAGTACTACAATCATTAAATAACAACAGATATTTGAGTTGTAGACTTCATATCCCTAAGGAAATGCATGCCAATGCAAAACTGTTATTGTAGCAACTTTCATATTTTAAATCAGTCTCTGATTTGGGACCTTTGTCCTTCATTATTTTTTTTCTTTGTCTCTGATTTTTGTAAAATCAAGAGCTAATTTTTTATCATAGTCAGTTGAGGTGTCTGTGTGTGTGTGTGTGGGGGGGCTGTGTATGGATGAAAGTAACTTATATTCATGTTTAATCAGTTAAACATGAAACAAAGTTGAAATCACATAGCTCTCAATGGTCCTTGAGTTTGCCAAATGCCCCAGGTTGTACTTCATGTTTGGTGTCTTCCTCAGTATGTGTGTTTTTATGGGAAATAACTGAGGATTGCTATTACTATTTTTTAGTTTCAGATGTCATGTTTTTTCAGAAAATGCACGGATAAAGCAAAAACTTTTATTATAGCAAACTTAAGAACATAACGTTTATAATCTTTTGGATTTGCTCTTATTCTTGTTTTGAGATTTGAGAAGTATTATTTTTACCACAATCAGATGAATTGCACAAAGCAAAGTTGCTATAACTGTGGGGTGATTTAGGGGTGGGTAAGTGGAATGAGAGCAACACACTTTCTTATTGTCTGATCATTAAAAAAGTCTGGCTTTACAAGACTAATGCACATTTATATGAAATAAGCTGGAATACTTAGGCTTCTATGTTTTTATGTGAAATAAATTACAGTGCCCATAATTTTTATTTTTACCACAGACAGACATATGAGGTGTACACAGTCAACAATGAAGGCATGATTGTTGAGTGCAGGTCTGTGGATGAGAATGGCTTACACTTCTATCATGATCAAGTTAGTAATTAGTGTGACTTTGCAGAACTAGTGTGCATTTTTGTAAAGTAGTTTGGAATATTTTATTGCAGCCATTTTGTTATTGTAGTCAGTCATTTCAGGTATATACAGTCAAATGAATGTAACTGATTGTTACTGACTGTAACAGATGAGTTATAATGACAGTAGTCTGAATGGTCTTAAATCAGGAAGATAAATCTAAAACACATATGCATTTTAACATGGTCCCTAAAGCAAAAAGTATGGAGGGTGGGGGACCAATGGCCTGAAAAACACCCAGGGTGTAAGGTACACTAATTCTGCCAGTGCTTAGAGATTGCATTTTTAACTTTGACTGAAATGTCACTTCAGTGGATAGAAAGGCAGTTAGGATACCTCATCTAATACTTAAAAAATCTAGCTAATTTTGCCAACACATTTAAGCCAGTTATCTTGTAGAGTAGCCCTTTATTTTTACTTAATGAAACACAATTAAAGAAAATGTGGCTGTTCATCACAAAGCAACTGTGAGGGGGTACATAATCAAGGCTATAAGGATATGTTATAACAGCTTTGCATGAACTCTGTGTCATAATATATTCATTAAGCCAGTAAGGCATTGTCATAGTAGAATCTTTTTGAAGCTGTACACTGAATACACATTCTATGAGGTTAACACCAGATTTGGTATCCTGCTAATAAATCTACTAAGCAAAAGGAAAAAAATTACATTACAAGACTCTGTATCATCAGCGGAAGTCTGTCTACTTTTAAGAAAGTGATCATAAGCTTGATATTCAAAATGAACCACTGAACCCTGTTGGATTTTCCCAGATCAAGACTTAAAACTGAAATTTCCAAGCAGCTATTATAAATGGACACAAGAAATGAGATCTAGAGTATTATCTGTAATTTATAAAAAATGTAGAATATTATCAGACCCTCAGTTTTTATTAATGTTCATATCAGATATACATATATTTAACAAACAGAAATATATCAGAATTTTACAGAGGATCATATATAAGTCATAGCAATTATTCAAATCTCAAAGCTGCTTTCATGCTCTGCAGCATTTCTCTTATTACTAGTATACATTATAATTCACCCTACATGAAAGAACCATATAACATTATTCAAATTAGTGGCTCATTACTACAGAAAAAGATGTCACCCTCTTCACCAGATCAGTGTCATACTTCCCAAGGAACATGTCAGTGATGATTAGGAAATCTCCACAGAAACCTGCTTTGTCATCATGAGTTCACACTCCTCACTATCTTTACTCCTACCCAATGTCTGCTTACTTCAGGAATTACTTTGGAGTTTGTCATGTAGATAACATTAGAAATTTGGTTTACATTTCATTACAGTTGCTGGTCAATGCATATGAAAATATATAAATATATATTTTTATACTTCAGTAAAGTTTTTCTTTGATATTCCCTTAAAAATCAGCCTCTCCTTCCTTGTTAACACAAATACCTTTTAATAAAATGTTGATAAAATAATTTAAGAATGAAAAAAAACACAGAAGAACTCGGGTACGACCAAGGATTCCAGCTTCAGTTGAAGTTTTAATGTTAAAACATAATTGCTTCATTAGATGCTAGTAAATACAACTGAAGTGTGCTTCTGTTTATACAACCTCTAGCAAGCACTAGTAGTCACATGATACAAAATAAGTAGAAACAATTAACATCATAGGGTGTAACTTAAGCTTACTACCCTACTGAATGAAAACAATGCTTGCAAGCATACACTGCTATCAATAGAAAGCACTCATGAAACATGCATAAAATTCACACACACACACACACACACACACATATATATATATATATATATATATATATATATCTATGTATAGTATATATAGTGTCACTTCAGAATCTCAAATTACTGAAAACTTGAACTTCATATGGTCAAGACCATATGACAGAGTTTTCAGAAACTTGAAATTCCGAAGTAAAGTAAAAAAAAAAAAAAAAAATAGAGAAACACATTGTTTCTGCAGGGGGAGCAAGCCCCCTGCACCCCCACACCCCCCTACTTAAATATATCAACTGCAAGATCACGCTCCAGTATGGAAAAGGGAAATCTCCCATTACACTCTGTATGCAGAAGCGCAGAACGGGGAGATTTCCCATTTCCTCGCTATAGTGCGAACATGTAGATGGTATATTTAAGTAGTATGGGTGCAGGGGGATTGCCCCCCTGCAAAACATTATAGTCAAGTAAATTAAAGTTTTTTTTAATGCTTTAGAATTTCGAGTTTCTGAAAACTCGATCATATGGACTCGACCATATGAGGTTCAAGTTTTCAGTAATTTGAGATTCTGAAGTGAAACCATATATATATTTATTAATAATACATTTAAAAAAAAAAAACTATCTAAACAAAAGTCTGGATTTAAGCTTGGGTTTAAGTGGCACATACTCATTTAAACCATGCACTGAATCTCCTCTAAGTCTAATAATCTATCTGGCCTCTAACTGCTCAGTAGACATACGTAGTATGACTGAGCAGTGTGCATATTTTATGCATACATTTTTACAACTATATAAATGTTATATTTAAAGTTGTATTTAGAAGACTGTGTATGTATATGTGTTTTTTATATATATATATATCTATCTATATATATATATATATATTAATTTGAATTTTTTTATACATTTTTCATGAGTGCTTAGTATTGATAGCATTGCATGCTTGCAATCATTTTTTTCATTCAGCAAGGTTTTAAGCTCAAGTTACACCCTATGATGTTAATTGTTTTTACTTAATTTATATCATGAGACTACTAGTGCTTGCTAGAGGTTGTATAAAAAAAGTACATTTCAGTTGTATTTACTAGCATCTGATGAAGCAGATTTTTCTGCAAAATCGCTTATGTTTTTACATTAAAACTTGAACTGAAGCTGGAAACCTTGTTCGTACCTGAGTTCTTCTGTGTTTTTATCATTACTTGCTTTTGGATTTATTCAGAACTCAGGAACCTGTGTGGGCTGGTGACTGTTTTTGTGGTTTTACTTGTTCAAAATAATTTAACACTTTATATGTTGGAAATAGAAATGTCCTCTTTCAGAACTATACTAGTGTAAAACTGATGGGCTTACTTGTTTTACATGCCATTTAAAAAGCTTATTGCCTGATATCTTACAAACAGTACTTTACTACTGAAAATTAAGTGCCCTTTATAGCAATGTGGTCACAAACAATTAGATCACTAGTCAACATTTCAGGGACTCTATTGAGTTCCTAGATGTTTCGGTTAAGAAGACAGCGTTAGACGAACTTACAACAGGGATGTATAGAAAATCTACATGGAGAAATAGTATCTTACATAAGACTAGTATGCATCCAACATTTGTACACAAAAATGTAGTGAAAGGACAATATATGAGAATAAGCCGCTTACATAATACAGATGAAGGCTTTGTGAAGACAATGACTATATTAGAGAAAGACTTCTTAAACAGAGGTTATAGTAAGAAAGACATAAATGAAAGCTCTAAATATACCATTGAAAATAGGGATGGGAGATGTAAACCGCTCTTCTCAAATACTATAGAAGATGTTAAAAGCAAGGAAGGTCATGATTTTAAAGTTAGATTCCTATAACTTATTCAAGTGACATCAGAAGGTTCTGTAATATTTTTGATAAGAATTGGAATGTTTTATTGTCGGATCCTGACTTGAGAGAATTGTTAGAAGATAGACCCAGCTTTTCTTTTAGAAATAAGAGGTCCTTAAAAAGGCAACTCTGTTATAAATCCAGAAACAATGAAAGAATGATCCTATCTGATAGGCAGGGGACTTTTCCTTGCAGAAATTGTACAGCATGTGACTATTTATATAATAAATCTACATATAAACATCCTACACTAAGATTTATAATTGATATAGATTTTTATGCTGACTGCAGAACACAAAATTTGGTTTATTTCAGCTTCTGCACTGTCTGTCATGCCTTTTATATAAAACCAATAGGTGTCTAAAGGCGTATCCTTGAACACCTTAGAGATATAAGAAATAAAAAAGACAAGTGCTTTAGCAAAACATGTGGAAGAAGAAGATAGGAAACATATTTTTAATTTCATGGTTTTAGAAATAATAAATAAAAGTAAGAGGGGAGGTGATATAAGGAATAAGGTAGAGGAAGCCGAACAAAGATGGATTTTACTACTTCAGGCAGATAGGTCTCCTGGATTGAACAATGCTGTTTCCTTGAAACCTTTTTTAAAATCCAGACCACTAAAACATTAAGTAATATGGATTATTACATAAAATGTGTCTGTTATATGTATAATTTATTTCATCTTATGCAGAATATAAGGCAAATTAATGTACTGATGTATGCAGTTTTAATTAGTCCATGTCATAGTTCTATATGTGTTTTCATTGGTTGAACCATATTTTAAATACCAATGTTTTAACTGTTTTGATAAGTCTGAAGAAGCGATCAGCTGACTTAGATCGTGAAAGCGCTTACTCTTGTTTAATAAAGTGGTGTGAAACTGCAAGTGAACCGTTTCCTACCTTGACTACTACATCTCAGTTACAACTTTTGGTTTTATAAAGGGCACTACTGTGAAGCTGCAAGTGATTTATTTCCTGATGTGGATTATTCCATTTTTATCTTCAGCTGTGGTCTAACCATTGGTCTTTTCATTTTTTTCGCTTGAGGTGTATACCAGGCGTTTATCCAGCTTTTGTTTTCTTTCACATGAATTAGATCAGCAATGTCTAATTAATATCCCAAGGCTTTGTTGGACATCGTTTTCTTCTTGTTGCAGGATTTTTCCTGGAAAAAAAAGTTAGCACTTGCTTTATTCTCCAGAAAGCCACGTTATTGCCCCTGAACTAAGCACACTGACTTCACAATAAAGTTAGTGAGCTGCTTAGCAGCTCTAAAAGATTATATGTGGTAACAGATGCATAACCTGGGGAACATAAAAGGTATATTTCGATGTTAGAACAGAAATAAATATATTAACCTTAGTATCAGGGGTAAGACACTGGATGTACTGCCAAGATATATAATGTTTTACAATTACTGTTATGCCTACTTCTTTGCCTATATCCATTATGTCTAACTATGGTAATACACAAAGATTATGCCATTTCTACATCTATTAGTGCAGTGCCTCAATTATGGTAGCAAATCATAGGAAATGAATGCTGGCAACTCGGCACCATAAAAATCCAGTGCCAATAATCCAGTGCCAATCGTTAGCTGACTGGAGTTCCGCTGTGACGACCCCTAACCGGGAAAAAGCTGAAAGACAATAACGGTAATGCCAGAATTATGCACTTGCAAAGAGAATGATGCAATGTCTGCTACTGTGCATTTGTATGACAGTAACATTTTCCATTACAGTACATTTATCATTGTTTCATGGCAGTTGTCATAAATGATATTTTGATAAAGTTCTGTTGAAATGATTGGGAGGAGGATATGTAACATCCATGACAAACTAGCATAATGTAATCTACTGCTTGGGGTAAACCATTTAAAATAGTACTAAGAAAGAATCCATGAAATATAAACTGTGAAACAGTTAATTCAGAGTAAACAAACACAAGAGGAAAAAGCAATGATTGCTGTTGGACATGTGTGCTGCTGTGAGGACAAGTCACTCAAAAAAGTAACGCAGCTGTTCTGATCAAGGAGATTTTAGTACTAACGTCACAATTTCACATTTATTCCCCTGTAATCATGTTCTGCTATTGGAAACAGAAGTTTCACTTGGTCTGTTATACAAGGTGGAAAACTTACAATATTAATGAGATTAATTCTACCAAAATTTAATTAAATTGTCTTTGTATTTTAAAGAACATTATGAAAATATACTTCAAGTTTTATTGTGATATGTAATAGTAGAATCATTTATATGTCTTCTGATTCAGACTGCATGTGTTTTCAGAAAGGAGATGATTCCTTTTCTTATTTTTATGCATTAGTTATCTACAAAGCATTAAAAAAAATCTAAACGAGACAAATGGTTAGGAAATATATTTTAGTTTCTGTAAACAAAATACCTATGTCTGAAACTATATGGCATGAAGTTTGATAAGGTTCTTGTACTTACAAGGTATACTATACAATATGTTCTAGATATTGTAGAACATATTTTTTTGCTTCACCATACAATACTGTTTATTAATAAATTATCATATTTTCCTTTACTGTTCAAAAAGGTATCAATAAAAAGATATTCAACAAAAAAATAATAATGAAAATCCTTAAGGAGCTAAGTAGAAAACTATCAAGCTACATGCCATTGGACCCATCAATTCTTCTATTTAATTGAGTAAATCTTTAGTCAGTTTTTGAAGGTAACCATTTGAAATGCCATGACTTGCCTGAATGGCTGAAAGATCAGACTTGTATATACTAAGTCCAAGATGTCTTTCTCCAGAATATTCCCTTTTCTCTGAGGTATGGTGAGCTCAGAATTGGTATATATAAGTTCAGGTTATGCAAAGGGGGGGGTAGCCCCCCAGCAAAAAGAAGTTTAAAGGAAAAGAGTGATTTTCAAGATTCACTCCTCTCCTAAGTTTTCAGTCTTTTTTTTGGCTTGTTTCAATAGGAAGCCATTTTGAATTTATGTTTAAAGCATATTTTAAGGAACTCAGTTCTAATCAGTGTGCTCTATTAATGATTAAAAACCATCTTAATTTCTTCTGCCGTGCAGTTTTTGCAAAACATGAAGTAAATCATGAAGGAATTAATTCAAAAATATAATCAGAACAGACAAATATATCAACATTTCGTACTCTATAAAGGTTGAAAAAAGCAAACTTTAATACAAGTCACAGGTTTATTTAAATAACCATTTATGTACAGACAAGAACTTAGCAGAGTTGATTAAAAGAGCTATCTAATAAACTATATAAGATTATGATGGAGGGATGCTAGAAGGAAAATACATTAAAATGTTGAATTCTCTAGGAAAATATTCATTGAAATAAATCTTAAAGTAGGTATATGGCATCAAAGTTGAAGTAGTTTAGAGTACCTTTTAAGTGGAAGTATTTTTAAAATCACTATAAAATAATCTGCAGTTTTTCAATAGTTCTATATTTCTGGTCATTAATGTAAGAAGTAGAATACACAGAATATCATATGTATATTCATATACCTGTGTGTGTGTGTGTGTGTGTGTGTGTATGTCTATATATATATATATATATATATATATATATATATATATATATCACAAAAAACACACCAAAAGCCAAAAGTTATATAAAAAAAACAACAAGTTGTTATTAGACAGATAAATAGCCTGTCAATGCAATCAGTTGCAGCCAAATAAATAAAAAAAAAAAAAAAAAAAAAAAAAAAAAAAAATATAAAAAAAATATTTAGTCTTTTTTTACTATTTCATTTTTTATTTGCTTCTTGCTGGACAGGATTAGATTTTATATCTAATTTTTTATCTATTTGCTTGGGTTGTTAATATATATATATGTGTATTTCTATATATCTCTAAATGAGTGGTATATGTGTATATATATATATATATATATATATATATATATATATATATGTAATATGTGTATTTTTATATATCTCTATGTGTGTGTGTGTGTGTGTGTTTCTGCATCTGTGTATATATATATATATATATATATATATATATATATATATATATATATATATATATATATTTATATATATTTTTTATACATGTGTGTGCATGTGTGCTTGTAGGTTTATAGGAGAATACTAGGCTAACTGTCCTGAGAAGCCAATTTATGCCTGTGTGCTATATGGGCTTCAACATGAATTAGCAACACCACTGGGTACTCTTTTCAATCATAGTCTAAGCACTGGCTTCATACTAGCTGAATTGAAAACAGCCACCATTATTCTCTTGCACAAAGGTGATGTTTCCACTGACCCCAGGAACTATAGACCTATTAGCCTGACCAGCCTTATCTGCAAGGTGATGGAGCGAATCATCATGGACCTTATCAACAAAGATATAGATAATCTCCAAACACTTGACCCTGCTCAGTTTGCATTTGTCAAATGAAGATCATGCCTGTTAAATCTGGTGGACTTCTTCGAGACCGTCACCAAGGCCATGGATGAAGGGAAATCTGTGCGTACAGCCTACCTGGATTTATCCTAGGTGTTTGATACTATTCCCACTCAGCATCATTGACCAACTCGCCCAACAAGCTACCCATCTATGGTAAGCAAAGTTCCTCATTAGCACTCTTCAAGAAAAATCTTGATAAGTGGATGGGAAATAGGAAATACACCCTGGGGATCACTTCTGTGGCTCTGCTCAACAGGGGCACAGGAAAATAACTTTCTTGGGTGGTGTAAGCCAGTGAACCTTGTTGGCTAGACTTATTTAAGCCCTTGGGCTGATAGCCTAGTACCTACCTATGAACTAGGCACTTATCCTTATATTGTTAGATGGGTCATCAACTGGCTCAGTGATAGAACTCGTTAGTCAAAATAAGGGAATGCACCTCCGACTGCAGACCTGTAACCAGTGATATTCCACGGGGATCATTCCTAAGACCTCTACTGTTTGGAATCTATTTCTCTGAAGTACATGCAAAAAAGGCCTGTGGCTGAAAATGTTTGCTGATGACTGCAAACTAGGAGCGGTCATAGAATCTCCAAATTATGTCAACAGTCTACAAGAGGATCTTACACAAACAAATGATTGTTGCCAAAGTCATGGCCTTAAACTCAATGAAAAAAATGTATTATCATGTCTTTCAGTAAAAGTGATGTTCCTGCTAACTATCACAACAATAGCAACACGTTAAGTATGCACTCAGTGGGGAAAGACCTGGGCACACAGGTTGACAGCAACCTTACCTTTGACCACCATTCTCCACAGTGGTACGAAGGGCATTCTATATTGCTTATCTTATAATTAAGTGCATTGCCTCCAGAAAACAAAGAGGTTATAACCTCCCTATACTCTTCCCTCATCAGTCCAATAATTAAGTACAATGCCCATTTTGGTATGTACCTTTCCAAGCACCTGCTGAAATTGGAGAAACCAGAAAGGTTCCTCACAAGGAAAATTCAAGGTATTCAGCATCTGTCCAATGGGGATCATCTGAAATCACTGTCAGTTTATTCTGTTTTATACAGACTACTCAGAGATGATCTCTGCCTTGCACACAAGGCAATCTCTGACCCTGTTTTATTGGAAATGCTGAATATCTGTAAGTCAAATGGTATTGGTTACTCGCTCTAAAGACCTTAACCTGGTATGTAACATTAATAAAACTTACCGGAGGGACATATTTGTCTCCCAGAGGTTACCACACCTTTGGAATAGACTCCCATTTCATGTCAAACAGGGTACCTCTTTGGCCCGCTTCAAACGCAATCTGGACGATTGGATGGGTGACAGTAAATTCACCCTAGGGGTTCCACCTGTTTCCCTCTTGGACAAGGGCAACAGGTGTTGATCGTGGCAATAAAGCTAAGAACTTGGCAAGGCTTGTTAGGACCCCTAGTAACCTAGTAACTTCTTATGATCCTATGAAGCCTACCCAATAACCCATGGTCAGAAATAAACCCTGTTCCTTGTGTCTATGAGGTTAAGACCATAGCCATTATGCCACCCCCCGTGTGTAGATGTATATAATAGGTTCACATGATCATATGGAATTTCTAGGCTACTGAACTGTGAGGCTCTTAAGAATCACATCCTTACATTCCCATGGTAGTTTTTAGCTCTTATATGTTAAGTACAAACAACCCAGAGAAAGGCCGTGCAAGGGTATGCTAGGACATTTACATGTGTCTCCTATCCATGAGGGACAGGGGTGTTCACCATGGGGGAATGAATGTCTGGTTACCCACACATTCATCCAAATTGCATTTGAATGGAGTAAGATAAGTACATTGCTTTATGTGGCGTGGAAGAAAGTTCCATAGAAGTGGTATTCTCTGTGATACATACTGATTCCTTCAACATGGTTTACTTATTTTGCAAAAGAGATTGACATGATTTAAGCAGTTGCTACTAGGTCTGACAAAATAGAGTCTGTTGAGACTCTGTGTAAAATGCAGGTAGCCTTTCAGTAGCCTGTATGATACTGAGAAGACAGACAAGGTCTTGAAAGGCAGAGATAAAGAAGAAATTACTTTATAAAGAGACAGTATACATTTTAACGTTTGGAACTTTGGTACACGGTTTAACCCTAGAGTGTAACTGGAAAGTATTTTTGTGACTGATTGTGCTTTCTTATTGGTGCTTTATGTAATGATTTAATTGAAGTGTTAATTGGTATTTTTATATAATGAAGTTTGTGTGTGAAGTGTTTTATCTCTTGAAGGTTCCTGAGCCGAGGTGCTAAGATATAGATATAGTAAAGTTTTTGGATTTATTTCCTCCTCTCTTTTTTGTGGTATTTTTATTTCAAGCCTTGAGATGGTCTGCATCATTTTTTATGATGTAGGCCCTTTATTTCTGTAGTGAGACAACATTGTGGTCATTCTGATTGTGACAAGTGTTTGGACAGGAACATACTGGAAACTACATCATATTTAATGATCAGACTAATGAGTGCTGGATCTGGTTGCGACACCTTTTGATATAAGCTCTGTGATGAAAAATGACTTCCTTGGAATAATGTGCATGGGATGATGAAGGGACATTTAATAGGCATTGACAACACATCCCTGACTAAGAGATGAATTTTCAGGGGCATGTTGTCAGTGTGGTAGTTACAAAGGGAATCATGTCTACCAAAGGATATGATTATGCTCTTCCTGGAATTCATTTTTAATCCATGGCTTTGACTTAAGCTATTTGTTTGGGACAAGCCTTACTGGAGACTCTTGGTGTCCTCTTGGAAGTTTATAATGGTACCAAATTTGCAGTCATCTGCAAATGTGGTCAGCCACAGACACCCTAACATTAGCTTTGACTGCCAGGAAGTAAATGCCAAAGAACAGTGGCCCAAAGATGGAACCCTGGGGTACATCACTAGTGGCAGGTTTTTTGCATGAGACATAGCTGTCTAGCTTAATTTCCTGGGTTCTATCTGTGAGTCAGTTTGATATCCAGTGAGTTACACAGGGATTACCATTTAGCTGGGAAAGTTTATATTTGATACTTAAGTGTGGAATGCTGTTAAATGCCTTTGTGAAGTTTAGATATGTGGTATGCACTGTTCCACCCCCATCCATTGCTTCAGTAACTTATTTGAAGAGTCAATCATGTTAAGTAGGCTCATAGGTTCATACTAGGCTATTTG
The DNA here is from genome assembly GCF_019279795.1 of Protopterus annectens. Taxonomy (NCBI): domain Eukaryota; kingdom Metazoa; phylum Chordata; order Ceratodontiformes; family Protopteridae; genus Protopterus; species Protopterus annectens. Next base: position 632,707,896 of record NC_056749.1, read on the forward strand.
CCCTAGGGCATTTATAAGCCTAGCCAGAGTGTGTTTGGCTTTCGCCACCCATTTTAAATTAATTTTGCTATGCCCTTTTTCGAGGTTAGTATACTGTGCCTCTGTCTAACAGTGACACAGAAGTGGTACCCGGGGTAAACCTATGATCTCCCATTCACTCATCAAGATTCCTCTTGAAGAGAGTCAATGAGGGACTCTGCCTAACCTGGACTGGGATTTTATTCCAGAGTGAAGGGAGCCTCTGGGTTATGAATCTGTCCCTCCATCATGTCCTATTTATTGAGTACTGAGGTTCAAGTCTCTTGAGTGCATAGCTCGATGGGATTTGGATTTTCTGAGGTGCAGCATGTCCATTAATTCCGGGTTGGGCATGGCTTTATAAGTCAGGCACAGATCACCTCTGAGCAGGCGGTATGCCACTGAGTAGAGCTGGAGTTTCTTTAACCAGGCAGCATATGGCATCTGTTTGAGCCCTTTGATCCTCTTGGTGAGGTACTTTTGGGGTCTTTCCAGTTGCTGCAGGTGTCTGGTAAGGTACATCCCAAAAGGGGCATTGTACTCAATTATGGGCCTGATGAAGGATGAGTAAAGAGGCACGATGACCTCCCCTGATCTAGATGTGAATCCCTTCATGATTAGGTGGGCTATATAAAATGTTTTTCTAACCACTTTGGCCACGTGGTTATCAAATGAGAGATTGCTATCAACTTGGGTCCCCAGGTCCCTAATTACTTTTTCTGTACTTAATGGATTACCACCTATGTGGTAATTTGTGGGAACTTTGTTTTTGCCAAAGGGGATGACTATATACTTTTTGGTGTTTAGCTTGAGGCCATGGCTCTGGCACCAGTTGTCTGTTTCTATGAGGCCCTTTTGGAGGATGCTTGTGTCGGCTGGAGAGTCGATTATGGCACCCAGTTAGCAGTCATCTGCGAACTTGGTCAGCCACAGTTCTTCTGTGTTGGCCTATATATATATATATATATATATATATATATATATATATATATATATAGGCTGATATTGAATATCGTTGTAGGGGATAAGACAAGTCAATGTTTCAGACTGACCGGTAGGCAGTCTGATATGTAATCTGGATCCATATATGTAGTGTTCTTGGCCTGACATATCCCCATGAAAACTTGTTCTTTGGGAGATTTGAGGGGTTGTAGATGTGGGTATGTGATTTGATAATACTGGATGGGAGGCGGCTGAAATTTGAGCTAAATTTGTCCACCAGAAATTGGCTAATCCTCTGGGTTTGAGCATGACATATAATTTACTATTAGTTCTGCACAATGCTGGACTTTGTTTCAGAGAGTTTTAACATAATTAAAGAAGGATTTGTGTTCATCCTTTGCCTGACTGGTTATTTTTACCTGTTAACGGTCTCTGACTGATTTGTTTTATTTATTTGATTTTGGTTGATTCAGTTTTACATGAGTGTATTTGCACACACTGACACAGACATACACACATTATGAACAACAATATCTATAAGGTATTCCAATAGCTATAATACATAAACCGCCTAAGTGTTGTTCAGTAAGTACAGCACACCATTTTATTGCAAGAATCATGTCTATCATAACATTTTAATATGCAAAGGCAGCCAGTCATTCATAATCTACATATAGGCCTTGCTGCATTACAGTGGAGTGTGATATAATTATATGCAGCTTAGATTTCTATTCAATATTATTTTAGACAGCTTCTACCTCATAAAGTCTGCATTAGGATGGTTTTATTTTAATTAACTTCCAAAGTACAGCAAAAGCTTATGTATGACACATAATTAGATTTCACTGCTACTTCAAAAAGAGTCTATGTTTATTACCATTTCCTTTATGCTTGGCAGTAAATACCACACAAATGGCATGACAAAAGGAGGAACTTATACCAAAAGAAAAACTAGTTATGTGAGCTGCTGTGGGTGACTGAAACTTTGTAAAAAAATAAAATAGTAAAATGATACTATAAATGATGTAAGCTTTATTAAAATAAGCTAACAGAACACTAGTAAACAAATCCTCCCTATACAATGAATTCCATTGGACTGGAGTAACAAACAGGAATTCCACTTTTCCAACAATAAAGTATATAATAAAATACAAAAACTTAGATAAGGATTATGAATGATAAACATGTTCTCTTGAAAATGTTACTGCTTTAAAGTTCTTTTCTTCAAAAAACTTTTACATTCTTATTTAACCCTCAGGTAAAGTGGTACTGAATAAAATCTGCTCTTTGTAATGGATAACATGCACAAGATTTTAATACCTTCATCCTTGCATCAAGAAACACATTGTCTATACAACAAACAGTTTTCAAAAGATTGGTGAGCAATAGAATGCTTAATAACACATTCATCTTGTTTACCTTTCTAAGAGCATAACTGTACTTATATATAGCCTTCCACCCTATATAAAACATGAATATACTAACCCTGGGACCTCAGCTAACCCTGGAATATTTAAAAAAAAATAATCCAAGGCTGACTACCTCCTATTATGTAACAGTCTACCAAAATTCTAAGCCCCCAAAACCTGAGAACATAGCTACCTATGTGGAATTGCTCACAGAAACCCTGTAGAATCATGTAAATAGCTGTATAAAGACAACTGTACCTACGTAAAATAAACCCAAGACAACCACAAATATTAAGCCATCCTGGTGGAAACAGGCTGTCAAACAAAAGAAAGAAAATCATGTTCAAAAACTGGAAGAGTATTGCCCAGAAAGGAGGTAAAAAACAAACAAAAAAACTCTCATCAATCGGAACACGCAAGTCATGGGATTAATCAAGTCCAGTAAAGCCAAATTTGAGATAAAAATAACCTCCCTAGCTAATTCTTCAGTTCACAACCTTAAAGGCAGCAACCAACAATATAATGAATTAATGGTGAATGGAAACACCTATATGAAGCCAGAGAATATAGCAAATCTGTTTGCCAATAAATTTAGCTACAGTTTTACCCCCTTATCACTCCCGGTCTACACTCCCAGGAAATGCTCCCACCATTTCTCCATTAACATTCACTAGAAAACAGGTCTTCTCTGTGCTCTCTAAGGCCAAGAACTCTGCTTTGATAGGCTCTGATAATATCCCAGGATGCCTCCTGAACAGCATGAAACATTGCTGGTCAGGCCAGCTAGAATCTCTATTTAACCACAGCCTCCTTTGTGCACAATGAACGTAGGATTGCAATGGTTATTCCACTACTCAAATGGGTAGGCTGCAATAGTCCTAGAATACTTGGAGAAAAGAAGATTGGAAAATCTGAAGTAATGGTTCCGAAAAACAATGTTATTGCAGAACCTTGTGCTGGACATAGACTTAAGAAAGGTTTTAAAACCTGTCAGTAAAAATGGCAGTAGGTTATGTTTTTGACCCTTGTGCAGCCACAATTGGCCTAAGATGTGGAGCATTCATTTTTTAGTATGTCTTAGGGATACTGAATACAGAGGACACCCTGGGTCCACTCTGTAAGAAATCAAATTCCTGTTTATTAATTACTCCTTACAGCAGGGAATCAAGTAAGAATCTATCTATTTTCTTGTATGCTGCATGAATCTCATTTAAAGAGACAGTAGATTTTTTTTATCATCGTATAACATATTCTGTATTTTACCCAAATATGTAATATTGTCCATCACCACAGATTCTCCAGCCTTATCTGATTTCATAGTTTATGAATTTATGAGAAGATAAAATCTTCAAAAGTTCCCATTTTTCTTTGTCCAAATTTTTATGATAGTGTTTCATGCCTTTCTGAAAGAAATCATATATATGATTGTGATGATATGAGGTACTGCCAGGTGTGCCAGGGGGAGTAGGGTAGTGCATTTGCAACATATGCCAGCATAGGTAACTGGAGTTTTGTAAAGAATTATATGTCATTTGAATATCAAACCAATTTGTACAGATGCTTGTGTTAAAATGCAGTTTGTAAGGTTGCTTCTGTTAAAAATTTATCAGCAGTGGGTCCTGCTGGAAAAAAAAAAGAAATATACATGTATGTCAGACTGTATTGTTGTAACTGATACAATATATATGTTTTAAAGGGGTTAAGCTCAGCCCAAGTACCCTTAAGAAAAATAGCCTGAAATTAAATGACTTGGTTTAGGCCATAACGATTTTATCTCACAGGTCTGAATGCAGCCAGAGATGCAATGTCTGTGAATAGCCTGGACTGGGATCGTGCTCTACTGTCCTTAGTGGTGAACTAATTGCTGCTCTGGGGTGCCAGAGAATGGCTATTTAGTTTATGCAGGAAGGGTGGAAGTGTTATAATTGTTTTGCACATTCCAGATGCCGTAGTAAACTTTAGCTAAAGTTCTGTGTGTGTGTATTTTGGCATATCAGTGCTAGATCCTGGCTCAGTTTCTAGTGAGAGGGTAGTGTGGAAACTACAGAGTCAGGTGACCAGATGTAATATCATTCTGTAGCCAGCACGGAAACTGTATTTGTATACTAGTGACATATGTGAGGAATGCACTCTGTGTCTGGACCTGACAACACACTCATCCACAGTCATCAAACCTTGCTTTAGTAAGTAACTAGGGAACAATAATTCTTCAGTCAGTTAAAAAATATAGTGAGATTAGCTAAATGCTGTTTTTCTGTATCTGCCTGAGTCTTTCCATCTGTGTTGATTTTTATATATCCTGTGAATGAAACTCTGGTGTTTATTGTAAATAGATATTCAGTATTTTCATTTTTTTATTATTTATTATTAAATATATCTAAACATTTCATTGTGACATGGTATTTTAGAAAATATTTAACCTCCGAGAGTATTTGTATTTACTTAGTGGCACTGTGGCTCCATATTCCTGAAAGTCTTGTTGCTTCATTAAATACTACCAATTGTATAAGCATTAATTTTACTAAGTGTAATTGTGTACTCTGGTAAGAGCCTTAAAATAGCTAGAGTTGGGTGTTCTGCTGGCAGTAAATCTACCTTATAGCCTGGGTGGAGGTGGCAGAGTAGGTATGCTGTGCCAGCCTTTCCCAGGTGTGTGTGTGTGTGTGTGTGTGTGTGTGTGTGTGTGTGTGTGTGAAAATCAAATCTAAAAGAGAGTGTGTGTGAAAGCTTCTTTGAAAAGGGACAATGAGAGCACTGATTTGACAGAGAAGGTGCTGGAGGACTTGGCTTGTAACATGCAGCTAAGGACTCAGCTCTATAGTGGTGAGTGGGGAGTCTTATTTGGGGCCTGGGGATAAAATCCCAGCCCCAGGACTGTAGTGTGCATTCCCTGTGTGGTCTTAAGGGAAATTGTACTTGGTGCAGAGAGCTCTTATGAATATACTGTGTGTGTGTGTGTATTTTTTCACAGTGAACATTTCGCACCAGTGTCAGTGGTGCAGACTGAGGCTTTTTGATCACTGGCCCATATGAGGGACATCACAATCACAGTCACATACTTTTTCAAATGACTGAATAATGGAGTTTAGATCGTTGTATTAACTTGGTACTCTAAACACACTAGTGAAAAAAAGAGTTGTCTCTTTTTGGTTTTTAAGAATATATGCAAAATTGAATTTCCTAGCAAAAAGTTTTAACTCAATTAAAAGATCACCCAAATCCTCCTTAAATGGGGGAGCAAAAGTAAAACCTTTTTGAAAAAGGTTCAAATTTTTCTTAGTTATCTGCATATCACTATAGTTAAAAATGTTGTATCCATGGTAAATATGTAAAATTCCATTGCATTTATTATCTGAAAAACAATGAAACAGAAAACCTACAGACTCTGGATTCCATCCAGTTTGGTTTTGTCAAAGACAGGTCATGCCTGCTTAAACTGGTGGATTTCTTTGAGAATATCACTAAAGCTGTAGACGAGGGCAAAACAGTACACACTGCCTACCTCGACTTAGCCAACGTGTTTGACACAATACCACATTACAGATAGACTTACAAAATTAGGCATAAGCCCATATGTCACATTAAATATGGCTCACTTATAGAACACAAGAAGTTAGCATAGGAGTGTGCACCTATACAAAGAGGCCAATCGCTACCAGATTCCCAGAGCGATTGGTGCTGGGGTCTCTCCTTTTTTGCTTCTACTTCTCTGAAGTAGAAGCAAATGTCAAGACCCTCTGGCTGACCAAGTTTGCAAATGCATGCAAACTAATCATTGAACCCCCATAAATAAATAGATACCCTCTTAATGCAGACAAACAACTGGTGCCAGAGCCATGGACTAAAACTCAGTACTGTAGAATACTCAGCAGTATCTTTTACAAAGACATACAGCCCTCAAAAGTATCACTTTGATAACATATCCTTAAAAGTAGACCCAGTGGGCAGAGATCTGGGAACACATGTTGACAGTAACCTGACCTTTGGCTACCACATCTACTGTGGTGAGAAAATCATTCTGTGTTACATAACTAATAAGTCAGGGTATGGCATCCATATCCAATGTGGTCATTGTTTCACTTTTCTTGGCTTTCATCCAACCAGTTATTGAGTACAATGTAACCTTCACCATGTATCTAACAAAGTACTTGAAATAGCTTGAATGACCTCAGAGATTCCTTATAAAAAAGAATACAGGGAGTAAAATACAAGTCCCATGAGGATCATCTCAAAGCCTAAACCTGTACTCAGTTTCCTACAGACTGCTGCTCAGTGATTTGTGCCTAGCCTAGAAAGCATCCTTTAATTACACACTGATGGATTTGTTGTATATCCCTAAAGCAAATAGTACCAGAAATACCCGTTATGAGGACGCAAACCTCATCTGTAACATAAACAAGACATGTTGGTGGGATATGTATGTGCCACAAAGATTATCCCTTGCCCGAACAGGCTTTTCATCATTGTGAAGTAAAGGTCATCCTTAACCATATCCAAATATATCTTGAACCAGTGGCTGTGAAAGCTCAAATTTTCCCCTGATTTGATACCAATGTCTCTAACAGATAGAGAATAACCTGTGAATACTAGATGTGTACAAGCCTATATCATAACTCGTAAAATTACTTGTGGTACTAACACATGTCAGCAATATTTTGATAAATTTGGGGTAATCTTAGGCAGGATTAAAATAGCTCTTGGGTTGATAGGCAATTACTAGTTTCTAACTAACTAGATTCTAAAATTGCCCCCCTGGCTAAATACCTAGATTGGAAATTAAAAGGCTTATGGAAGTAGGAGGGGCATATTTTTCTGGACTCTTGGGACTTTTGGTTAATGTTAGGCCGGAATTGTTTTCAGATTTCTTTTGCCTTTGTTATTATCGACATCATCAATTTGTTTTCGGTTATTCCCCATGATATTGGGCTAATGTGGCTAGAAGAGGCCCTTGGGCTACAAGATGGGGTTTCAAACAATTACAACTTTGTGTGTATTGAGCTGGCTGAACTAATTCTCAAGAACAACTTCCTATTTTTGAGGGGGAGTTTTTTTGGCAAGAGTGGGGTGTTGCCATGGGCGCGAATTGTGCTCCCACATATGCTAACATTATTTTGGCTATGTGGGAGCGCAAATTTGTTCTCAGTAGTTCATTTTCCAAGTGTTGGAGGTTGTATAAAAGATTTCTTGATGACATTTGTTTGTTTTGGGGGGACAACTTGCAAAAATTGGATAAATTCATGGAATATTTGGCACACACCACTACATTTTTAGAATTTATCCACTAGATTACCTCTGATTTGATGCACTACATGGATGTTTCTATTTTTAAGACTGAGGGGGGTTTAAATCTAAAATATATAGGAAGAAAATGTTTTCAAATTCCTATATATGGTTTTCTAGTGCCCATCCTGTTTTTCAAAAAGGGGTATTATCAAGGGCCAGTTGGTCAGGGCGAGTCATAACACCTCATTGGATGAGGATTTTCATACTGAATTTGACATCATAACCAGGATGTTTGAGGAAAGAGGTTATCCTAGGATCCTGATCCTGGATGTCAAGAATGAGGTGCTGTTGGGCAGGCAGGACAAATACCCCCCTATTTTAGGTAGTGCCTCTTTTTCAGTGGGTAAAAGAACATTGGGCGATGTTGCAGATTTACATTATACCAGAGCTTTTGTTACTAATTTCAGCGGTGATGCCTACTTTCTTAAAGGCACCATTGAGAAGGAATGGAACAAATTTGTTGAGTTCACTGATCTGGATGTCTTTAAGAATCAGCCAATCTAGGTTATTTATAGAAGGGGACAGAATATCAAAAACCTACTTGAGCAAAATCAAAACCAGCCTGTCTTTTCTTACAGAAAAACAGGCACATATAGGTGTAGTACCTGTGCTCAATGTCCTCACATTACCCATGATGAAAGAATTTTTATTAAGGTGAGGGACAAAAAGGTGATGGGTAAATCTTACACTAACTGTAACAGCTCAGGTTTAGTTTATATCACATTATGTTGTCAGTGTGATGTTTTTTATGTTGAGAAAACTGAGAGGCAATTAAAACATCACATATACAAACATGTAAATGACTTTAAAAAGTGTAACACCAACAATGCTCTGTACAGGCACACTCTCCAATGTGAGGGGGTTCATTTCAAATTCTTTGTCCTGGAATTTTTATCCAGGGACATTAGGGGAGGTCCCTGGGAAACCAGTTTTGCTTACAGGGAAACCTATTGGCAAATCATTCTGGAGGCAAATAAATACCCAGGTCTCAATGACCATATTTCCCTTCTTCCTCTGTTAAAACTCAGAGCAGCTAAATTATGACTGGTTTGTGTCATTACATGTGTTTTTAACATGTTATTTTTAATTCCAACTTATTTTTATATAAATTTTTTTTTATGTTTATTTTTATGCTGATTTATCTGAATGTTTCTTTAAGTCAGTAATTGGGATTTAATTAATTTGTGGGCAGGTGCTTATTTAAATGCTGGTTCTTTCTCTGTTTTGAATTTTCTGATGAAGTCTGGGAGGTGCTCGGATGAAAACGCATTTTATCTTTGTGGAGCGTTAAAGTCAGTGCTTTTCTATTTGAGCCAATAAAGAGTGGAGCTTTACTTGTCCTTGACTTCGTCCAGTTTTTTGGATTCCTTGTGTTATTCTGGACTGATTCCTTATTTTCATTAGATATTCAAATATATCTTGAACCAGTGGATGGGAAAGCTCTAATTTTCCCATGATTTGATACCAGTGTCTCTAACGGATAGAGAACAGCCTATGAATACTTGATCTGTACAAGCCTACATCATAACTCGTAAAATTACTTGTAGTACTAATACATCTCAGCAATATTTTGATAAATTTGGGGTAATCTTAGACAGGATTAAAATAGTATTAAAATAGCTCTTGGGTTGATAGGCAATTACTAGTTTATGAACACACACAATTTCAATAAAGGAACATTTTTATAGGTACCTGTACATGCTACAGAACATGATAAACTTATGTTAGTCTAATCAACTACATATTTAATTACAGATTTGTAGCTGAATAAATACCTAATTAGTTAGCATAATGTCTAGATAGTCGTTTTTAAAAGTAATAAATCTAATAGATATCCAGATATTATATAATTTACCAAAGCTAATTGCCTTAATTAGAGAACGCTGCCATATGATATTCTCAGACAGATTAATAGCTTATATCCATATCACTTAGGCCTTTTTCAATGCAACTACAGTTCCCTTTTTGCTGTATTTATGTTCAAATAGTTTCTGGATTAATGAATGCATATTAATCAAGCATTCACTTGCATTGATGGCATAGGTTCTTTACAAATTTTCATGATCTCATAAAAAAAAACTGTTAATTCTACTGGAGTTTAAATGGCTGCATTCAGTTCATTGTATAAAGATTTGGCAACACAAAAGTACACATTGAATTCAAAAATCACATTTTTATATGGACAGCACAGATACAACGACAAAATGCAGCTTTCTACCACTTCACTAAAACATTAATGGTAAAATTAATTCTTACAGCAAGAAATAAAAGATTGTGAGTTGTCATCTAAAAACATTTAGGTTGGTACTAGATTATCGGCCCTAGGGCCTATACAAGCCTAGCCATAATTCCCTGGCTATTTCTTCCCATGGTATTTACTTCCCTGGACCCCTGTCTAGAAGGGCGACTGGTATGATCCCCGTGGTGAATTTCCTATCTCCCATCCAATCATCAAGGTTCCTTTTGAAGAAGGCCAAAGAGGCCCTCTGCTTGACATGTATAGGCAGTCTATTCCAGAGTACGGGGAGTCTCTGGGTCAGGAAACTATCCCTCCAGCATGTTTTGTTCATTGTGATGACAAGGTTTAGATCCCTGAAGCATGTGTCTCTGAGGGATTGGGATTTCTTTACGTGTAGCATTTCCAACAGCTCTGGGGTTGACATGGCCTTGTATATTTAGCAGAAATTGCCTCTGAGTAGACGATATGTGACAGAAAATAGGTGGAGTTTTTTTAGACAGTCAGCATAGGGCATCTGCTTTAGGCTGGTGATTCTTTTAGTGAGGTATTTCTGCAGCCTTTCCAGTTGTTGCAGATGTCTTGAGAAGTACATACCAAATGGGGCATTGTATTCTATAATGGGTCTAATGAGGGATGAGTACAGTGGGACAATGACCTCCTTTTTGCTGGATGAAAAGCCCTTAGTGATGAGGTGTGCCACATAGAAGGATTTCCTGACTGTTGTGGTGATGTGGTTATCGAAGGTGAGACCACTGTCTACATGTGTCCCTTAGTCTTTCACCCGTTCGGTGTTTAGTGTACTGCCACCTACATTGTAATTCACGGGTACATGTTTTTTCCCAAAGGGGATAACTATACATTTCTTGGCATTGAGCTTGTGCCCATGGCTCTGGCACCAATCATCTGTTTCTGTAATGCCCTTTTGTAGAATAGCCACATAATTTGGGGATTCAATAATGGCTCCCAGTTTGCAGTCAACTTTTTAGCCAGAGTCCCTTAGTGTTGGCCTGTACTTCAGAGAAGTAGATGCCAAATAAGAGCAGTCCCAGGGCTGAACCCTGAAATACTCCACTTGTCACTTGTCTGGAGCTGGATTTGGAGTCGGCTACTTTTACAGTGTGGGTTCTGTCAGTAAGCCAGTTGGCAAACTATCGAGTGACGTAGGCATTAATGCCCAGTTTAGTAAGTTTATCTATGATTCCAGAGTGGGGGATGGTGTTGAAGGCCATGGCAAGGTCCAGATAGGCTGTGTGGACCACCTTACCTTATCTATGGCTCTGGAGACTGATTTGAAGAAGTCAATCAGGTTCAGGAGACAAGATCGGCCCTTCACGAACCCAAACTGCATCAGGTCCAGTGTTTGAAGGTTGCCAATGTCTTTATTTATAAGTCCCATGATAATACGTTCCATGGCCTTGCAGATCAGGCTCATCAGACTGATGGGGCGGTAGTTCCCAGCATCCAAGGTGGATTCCCCCTTGTGGAGTGGGATAACTGTAGCTGTGCGCCACTCAGTGGGCACAAAGCCTGAGGTGAGGATATGATTAAACATGACACTTTGGTGAGGTGCCAGTTCATTTTGTAGTTCATGTAGTACACAGCCTGGGATGTCATCTGGTCCCATGGAAGCTGTATTCTTAGCTTTGGAGACTGCAGTTTTTACCTGTGTGGCCATTATTACTAGAATTTGGCAAGCTTTTGATATTGAGATGGGCCCGTTAGGGGGTAAGGGAGGGTGAAGTTTGCACTGAATTGATCTGCCAGAATATTGGCAATATCCTTGGAATCAGTATATTTAATGCCATTCTGTTGTAGCTCAGAGCAGACCTGAGCATTGCCATTTAGATTCTTGACATAGCTATAGAATGCCTTGTGGTTGAATTTGGAATCTTTGGCAATTTTATTTTCGCAACTAGCTTTGGAGGATTTTATGAGGGATCTCAGCTTCTTACTGAGGCTGGTAAGGGAGTTTTTTGCATCCTGGGATTTTCCTCTTTTCTGCAACAGTTTCTTCCTTTTGTTGTAAAGTTTGTTTATGGCAAGGGACCACCAGATTGGCTTCCTTTTTTTGGAGGAGAGCATCTTGATTCTATTGGGGATGGCACATTTCATGCATGAGTGGATGTGCTCTTACACTGCCTTATTGTAGGATTCAGCAGTCGAACTTTCAGTTCCCATCTGCATGGATGACATGATGTTTGTCACTTTTGACTTGAGTAACATGAAGTTGGCTTTGGAGAAGTTTTTTATGGAGGTTTCCTTACTGGGAGGGGGGTTGGGGTGGGATGTGGATGTCAAGGGTGATTAGCTTATGGTCAGACCTGTCCAACGATGGGGTGACCGTAGGTGTGGAGTATCGATTTCCCATGTTGGTATTGACCAGGTCTAGGATATTGGAGCCCCTGGTGGGACTAAGGATTAGTTGATCAAGGGCATTGGAATTTATGAATTCCAAGAACCGTTGGGCAAAGGTGTTGGTACATGAGTAGTTTTCCCAGTTAATGGCAGGGTAGTTGAAATCACCCAGTATTAGGGTGTTTGTTTGTATCTTAATATTTTCCAGTATGTTTAGAAAGGTGTAGTGAGAATCTTGGGGCATGGTGGGGAATCTGTAGCAAGCTACAATTTGGATTGCAATCTTACCTAGTGTTAGTTGCACCTGGAGAATTTCAGATGCATTGTGTTGGAAAACTAGCCTGGTGTTGTGAATATCCTTGGTGAATATGGACACTCCTCCATCTTTAGTGCTTTGCTCCTGGTTTGCTGGCCAAAAAGTGTGGTAAGAGTTGTAGCCTGGTATTGCAGGGGTGCTCTCTGGACCCTTGAACCAGGTCTCAGTTACTGCACAGATATCGATGTTCTCCATTTTTAGGAGTGCCTCGAGAGAGTGCATTTTGAGGTTTAGACTTGTAGTATTGAGTAGCATTACCTTTAGATTTTGCATGCTTGCACCTGTTACAGTGGTGTTTTTTTCCTTTGAACTTTGCCTAAAAAGGCACTATAGGGGTGGCAAGAGCCTTAGCCAGTAACCTGAATCCCAGGGGCGACAGGTGCAGACCATCTCTGGCAAAGCATTGTGGTCTGTCGATCATGTCATCCCAGGCAGCCAGATACTGGATCCCCTTTGAATGATACCAGAAGCTTAGCCAATTGTTGAAGTCAGTCATTTTGTCCTTATACTGTGGTATCATTCTGGGCAAAGGCAGGATGTTACTCAGAGCTAGGGTCATACCTGCCTGGGTCACATGATCCAAGAGCTTTTCCATGTCTCTTTTCATGTAGTCCAGGGAGGTACGTCTCAAGTCATTCACTCCAACATGGACAATGACACAGTCATATTTGTACTTGTTGTGGAGTGGCTTGACTGCATGCATTATGTGGCAGATCCTGGCACCCAACAGGTAGCTGACTGTAATTTTCTCCTTGTTCAGCTTGGTGAGTGGGACATCAGTGTGCCTGACTATAGAGTCACCTATGACTAAAGTGTTGGGTACGTTGCCTTGCCTTAGGGGCTGTTGTTGGGTGGCACACTGGTGTTGTGAGCTATGTGACACCTTGGTTGTGTTTGGTATTTGTTTGCATTTCAGCTTTGGAGGTCCTTGTTGTTTGGGCAGGTTAATGTTAAGGGCCTCCACATATGTGGGTTTAGTGTTGCTATGTGTGGGTGTTGGGTGGTGTGGGTTTAGAAGGGCTGTGTGTTGCTTGAGGTGTAGTGTGGGTGTTGCCCTTCTCTCATCTTGACTGTCTAGCACAATCTTGGGTGAAGAGAGCTTTGCTTCCAGTTTGGCTATGTAAGTGCATCTCTTGCAGGTTGTAGTGTTGGGTGGTAGGAGGACAGGGTTGTCTGTGTACATGAGGCAATTGCTGCATTGCTCCAGTATGCCCAGATTCACCAGGTGGACAGGAGAAATCACCAGAAGCTGACCCTTGTACATGCCTGGTTTGGTGCTTTATTTGTAAAGTACAAGAGCTGTTTTCCCTTACATTAACAAGATACTTTGCAATTATAGGCTGTTTAGTGCCTACGATTAATATTTCCTTAGTAACAAGGAGAGTTGAGTGCTTGTATCAATTGTAGACTTCCTAGTGCTTTCCAGCAGGTTTTAAAGCAAGTGCTAGTCACAGGGATGCTTAAAGCTAAGATGAAAACAAAAGGTTTATTCTAAACACTGCAGTGTGCACTAGAGGAGTTAGATGTGAAAGTAGGTAACTTAAGTTTTACCTGTCTAAAAAGTGAAGTTTTAGTGGAGAGTCACTATTTTTAAAACAGCAAGATTGAAAGGGTGTGCTGTGCTGATGATGTCATAACAAGGCCGAAATATGCATATCCACAGCTAGTGGGGTTTGGCTTTATTGGCCTGAAATTGTCCATTAAAACAACAAAACAAGTCATGGGCATTCAGAATCGCCAATTAGCTGAAACACCTGATGTTCATAAGGATCATTTGCATATATCCCATGTGCCTCTGATACAAAAGGTTTTGGAGGTCACTCTGTGGAAGTTCTAGCTTTGCTGGAGTTTTCATTTGTTTTTACTGATTGTTTTTTCAGTGACCTTCTCACTTATTGTTTTATTCTGGTACTATGGAATACAATAGGATGGGAAATAACATTAAATAGTTGAAGGAGAGTGATTTCACAAAATGATAATTTTGAGCTTACTCACACAAGCCAGTAAAAACAGAGTGGACATGAGATATATGGTCAAATTAACATAAAGGGAAGACAACTAGAAAGACTGTGGTGTTTAAGGACAGTACAGTAACCAGGTGGGAGGGTAGGGAAAAAACATTTCTGCCTGACTCACAAGAGACAGAGCTGTGTTCTCTTTTCAAGTTTTAATATTCAGTTAAAAGCAGAATACAAGTGAAACACAAGGTAAATAAAACAAATCACAGTATTCAAAATAGAAAAAGGCAATAAAGTAATACAACAAATAAAATGCAAACTAACCTTTCCCTCACAGCAAAGTGTAGCAGAGTCTGGGTGAGCCTTTCTAGTAAAGCTCTGAAATGTTTTATTTTACCCCTTAAATAGAAGGTTTAGTTCCTATCTCCACCTCCTCAGTTCACAGATGATTAACCTTAACTGGCCTGCTCTATTGGCCTGTACTAATTTCTGTCTGACTCACAAGAGACAGAACTGTGGTCTCTTTTCACATTTTAATATGCAGTTAAAAGCAGAATACAAGTAAAACGAAAGGTAAATAAAACAAATCACAATATTCAAAATAGAAAAAGGCAATAAAGTAATACAACAAATTAAAAGCAAACTAACCTTTCCCTCACAGCAAAGTGCAACAGAGTCTGGGTGACTTAGGCAACTGAAACTAGAAAGGGTTGTTGCCAGACTTAGGGAGCCTATAACAAGAAAAAATAAGCATAGATCCTGTAAAGGTATTAGATATATTTTGGAAATGTTATGAACGTTGTATAAAGTAGAAGAATATGGAAATCATGAAAAAGTGCAAATGAAATACTTACAGAAGCCTTAAGTATGCCAAGGTTAGACACAGTTGAGGCTCAACAATAAACAGTTAAGATAGAAAGAGATGACATAAAAACAGTGCTGTACAATCAATCTGCAGGAAAGTCTCCAGGAATAGATGGCATTCCTGTGGAAGTTTGTATGCCAGGAGAGAAGAATGTGATAAGGATTTGAAAGATTTTGTTTAACAATATTTTAAAAGGAGGTGAAGCACCAACATCCTGGATGGAAGCTATGGTGGCCTTAATACCTAAAGACAGAGAAGACCCATCAGACCAAGATTCATATAGGCCCATTTCAGTTTTAAACTATGATTATAAAATATTTATGTTTATAATAGTTAAAAGAATGGCAAAGGTGTTCAATGTGTTTTTTTGGAGGGGAGGTAAACATTGGACAAAATTAATAAAACATGATGATCCAGAGAGAAGCAGAATGTAAGAAAATTTGATGTTGCTGGGTGGTCTTTATGCAAAGAAAACATTCAATAGAGTAAGCCTGGATTTTATGGGTAGGGCAATGGAATCATTTGCATTCCTTGATACAGGAGCAGCAGTGCAGTATATTTAGAGCATTTGCCAAAGGAAATAAGGGAGTCAGAAATTCAAGGATATAATTGGCATGGCAATCAAGAAAAGCTGGCTTTATTTACAGACATTATTTTCTACCCAATAAAACTAGAAAAGGATATCTCAGTGGTGTGCAACATTCTGAGACAGTTTCAAGTTTTTTTTGGGGGGCATAAAATTAAAGAAGACAAAACAAAACTTATAGCTGCAAACTATATATTTACACATGATTTGGTTAAGCAATACCCATATTTATGGGGACATGATAAAATTAAGTATTTAGGAGTATGGGTGAAAAAGAATCCTATTTCTACTATAAAGAATATGAGGGAAGAGTCTAAAGAAAAGATAATACAAAAACTGAGAAACTGGAAATGCATGTTTATGGATATGGATAGTAAGAGTAAGTTTTTTAGTCCCTTTAGTTTTATATGCAGGCCAGGCATATTTTAATCAACCAGAGAAGAAATTGTGGACAACAATTAATACAGAGTTGATGGATTTTATCTGGGAATGGAAAAGGGTAAGTGTCAAGTGGGACAAGTTGATCCTTCCAATAGAACAATGTGGTTTGGGATTATCTGATTTTAAGAGACATTTTAGGGCTACACAGTTAAGGTCATATACATAACACAAGCAGAAATCTATAATTCAAAGAGATCAGAGGTAAGAGATCATTATGAATTGGTAGCAAATTTAATAAATAAGGAGAGAAAGAATGTCTTGGATGCAGATCCTTAAGGAAAATAACAACAGTCATACAGAGCATTATATTCATAAAGAAGCAGAAAGTATTGTAAGAATTAAGCCAATGCATTAATGGAGAAAGGAGATTCTGCTGAGAGGGATTACTGCAATTATGGGTGCAAACAATGGGCATGATGGGCTAGAATTTACTGGAAAAACCTGGTGAAGGAAGGAAGAAATTGGGAACAAATAAATAAACAGGGTAAGGTGACAGAATGGGAAGAGGCCAAAAAGATATCTGGACTGCAGACTATAGACTACCTTCCCTATCAGAAACTAGTATCAGAGTATAGGCAAAGATAAAGGGAAAATGAATCCTTAGAGAATGACTGCTCTGTTAGAGTTTTTAGTTTAATCTAGAACAGAAGCTGCTGTTAAAAAAGGATAGTTGGTAGGAGATATGAAATATTGCACAATAACTATAGGAATAAATAAAAGGAGGTTAGGAAAGATTGGGAAGAGAGACTAGATAAGCAATTCAAAAGGAAATAATGGGAAAACATATGCATGTATGGTTCCCAAACATGCAACAAAGTCTAGATGATTTAGGATTTTTGCTTGGAAGTCTTTGCATAGGTATTTTATACCTCATGCAGACTTCACAGATTTTTCCTCGGGTAGATAGCAAATGTCAGAGGTGTGATGGGGAATAACAAGGTAACTGGGAGCAGATATTCTCATGGTGTAATGATTTATCAGACTTTAAAAAATTCTCTACAGAGTAATCTGTCAGAAATATTGGATGAGCAAATAGGTGTAAACAATGAAATTATCTTTCTAAGCTGGAATACAGGATCTGAATTGTCTTGACATAGTAAATCCTTGCTTAGTTTAAATCTGGTAGGTGTCAAAAAAGCAATTACTAGAAAATTGAAATCAAAGTCAAATCAGCTGTATTTGAAGTACAGAATATTGTAACAAAGATAAAATAACCAGAAATGGGATCTTCATAAAATGGAAGGAGCAAACTACTTAAAAATAAAGGGAAATTTTGGTAACAATACCTGCAGAATAATGTTTTGGAGGAAGAGGAGTGAGGTTTAAGGAAAATAAGGTACTGAACAATTTATGTCACATTCAGTTGATAATTGTATTAAAGCGCACATATTAATGTATAATGTTTGTAACTATGAACATGTTAACGTTGTTTGTTTACTTTTATATGCTATGTTCACCCATGTCTTAAGTGATAATTCAATAAAGGTGATCTTTCTTTTTTTTAAAGAATTAACTTGTTTTTTCTGTTGTTAATATAAATCTTAACTTCTAAGTATCCAAGTTATAGACAACGGAATGGTTATTTCGAATGTAATGAATAAATCAATCTTCTGAAATGTTTAAGAATGTTATTCAATGAGTTTTTGAATGTTTCCTGTCTCTGCACATGTTTTTTTTTACTAATACATTAACACTATAGTAAAATAGAAATGGCAGCAGCAGTAGAAAACAAGAATGATCTATAAGAGGGAATAATAAAGAGATATAAAGGTAAAAAGAAAAGAGATGAAAACAGGGGGAAATAAACAATTTGAAAGAGAAAAGTGGGGTATAATGTGTTATCTAATTGTTAGGTGACATTTACTTTAAGTTCAAAATGAAGTTGCAGATGCACACTCTTTATCTATCTTAATTTTTATTTTTTACTTAGGTTTTTTGTGAGGCACTTAAGGGGTAGTTTAATTATGTATAGTTCAATTAGGTTATCCTGTTTAAGCTAGGAATTTGATTGAATTCTTTGCAGGTTGTTATTGTTTTAGGTTTCTTCTATTATATGTTTGTTCTAGTAAACTTTGGCCAGATATACATTTTAAATAAAGATTAGTCAATTAATTATGCCAAGACTAAAGCATTTAAATCAGTAGAACTTGGGTTGGTAACAGATAGGAGGGCTGTTTAAAATAACTGGAAACCATTATGTTATTCATCAGCAACTTTATTCCTAAAATATCTTTATTTCTTGGATTTGAATATTACAGCTTTAAATGGAATGGAATAGTATAAATAGCAAAATTAAAAAGGGCTATCACTATTTTAATACTAATCAAGTACAGGTATTCTATCTAAAAGAAACCCATATCAATGAGATGGCTTGAGAAAGAGAGATTCAACTTACCACAATACAAGGTCCTATACAATCCACTTATAAGAGCAAAAAAAGAGATTTTTTTCCATTCTTTGAAAATTACATTTATTCTCAAAATCTTTTTTAAAAAGAAAATCAAGATAGCATGTTTTTGTGAAGGTGGTATTGGAAATTAATATTTTCCTTGTCTAGGCACTAGAATTGCTAAGAAACATCTAAATTATATGCAGGAAAACATGAAAGAAAATATAAAATTAGGAAGAGATTATAGATCTTAGAATTTCTGTTGTTACAAACTGGTTGGAATTATTAGGACTTAGTTACATGTTTTTGTAAAATATTCAGACTCTCCCTCTTATATTCCCATTACTTGCATATGTCTGGATCTCAATCTAGAATAGACAAACTCATTATATCACAAGATTTTAAATCTAAAGTACACATTTTTAGATTACAATGCTTTAGTGTTCTATTTATCCTTAAGTACTAAAATGCCATAATTACTATAATTCCTGCTTAGCCAACTAAACTTAATTATTTTTAAACAACAGATTAGCAATGATGTGGATTTTTTCTAGCAGTCAGCAAAAGTGATGAAGTGAACATTTTGATGTTAATGGATTCCTCAAAGGTTATTAAATTTCAAGAGAAATTGCAACAGTAAAAGGATGTTCAAAAAGGATATATATCACTTCTTTGTTAAATAATGATTTTAAATTAATATCAAAATATACTTTCTCACTAAACTGCTTTATCTCTAGAAAAAATAAAAATTTCTTATGTGATGACACCTAAAGGCATGCACAATTTGATAATAGACAAAATATTATCCAGGATAAATCATATTAAGCAGATTAAACAGCAATATGATACATTATATCAGTGTTTAAATCTTATTATAATATAAACATGTTTATGGATAATCAATCAAGTAGTGATATTATATGTAAAAATACTCAAAAAAGCAAAAGTTCAAAGAGAATGGCAAATAAGGTCACAAAAAGTTAATAAAGAAACTGACATTGATGGGATAATACACGGAATTTACAAATGATTTTCCTAAAATTATTATTTTTTGTTTGTTTGTTTATGTGAAGCTTTATCTGAAGTACAAAGAATCATGAATGCAACTACCTCATGGAAATATTCAATGGTAACTCCAATATTAAAAAATAACAAAGATACCACTAAATGTGCTGCATACATGCTTATTTCTTTATTGAACATCGACTACAAAATTTTATGCCCATAATAGCTGATAACTTGAAATATTTTATTCCCCTCATTTGTACTCCTCATTAATCAAAAAAGGAACAGAATGTATTTATTCCAAGATGACAAGTGTAAGACAACACTAAAAGAATATTAACTTTAAATTATGTGAACAACAATAAACTAGAAATGGCACTGATAAACTTATTCATTGAGAAAGCATTTCATACAATTAAATGGAACTATTGAATTGACACCCTGACCCCATGTGCAAAAATGGAAAAATAGGGGTGTGGATGGATGGGACTATTTATTCAAAACCATATGATTTCCTCAAGACTTCAGTCTTTTAGTTAAGAACCTGTACCTCGATAATAACATGTTTGTGAAACTGGGCCCTTGTCTATGTAACTCCTTTGAAAGTAAAAGGAACAATAAAAAAGATGTCCTCTTTCACCACTATTTGCTCTAGGACTTGAGATTCTAGCCTCAGTAATTTGATACTATTCAGATATAGATGGAATAAATATAGAAGATAAATATTCTTCAAAGGTAATGCTATTTGCTGATGGTATTCTCACATGTTAATAACTCATTTTAAGAAACCCTGTAAACTCTCCACATTTTGAGAAAGTATCAGGGCTTCACATTATTAAAAAACAAACAAAAAAAAAAAAAAAAAACATGATCCTAAACACCAGTTCAAGTGACAGCACAAATTTTATCTGGGAATTACTCTAACAAAATTGTTGAAGGGTGCAAGAGATAAAATATACATTAACATTCTAAAAGAAATAAATAAGCTAATACAAATGTGGAATAAACAAGCATTTACCTTTAAAGAGAGGTTTCAATAAATCACAGTTATATTATTATGTAATTTCTTATTCATAAATGATACTACAGCTTTTACCCCTACAAGTACGTAACTAAAAAATAGCACAGTTATAATTTTTTATGGTATCCTTAGAGAGGCAGAATTGCCTATAAACATCATATAAGATTTTTGAATAAAGGAGCCAAAAAACTGCCATATGTGGAAACTTATGTCAAAGCAGTTCAATTTAAGATGATAATACAGTGGAAATATGATGCCTAAGATGCTGACTGGAAGGAACTGAATAAAGCTCTACTCATTTAAAAATGAAATTCCCAAAGTTACAGTATAGAACATGGATAATACATTATGGTTAGTAGTTTGTATCCATGTTCAATACAACCTATATTCTCCACAGCATCACTAT
Organism: Protopterus annectens; assembly: GCF_019279795.1. Taxonomy (NCBI): domain Eukaryota; kingdom Metazoa; phylum Chordata; order Ceratodontiformes; family Protopteridae; genus Protopterus; species Protopterus annectens. Next base: position 632,729,129 of record NC_056749.1, read on the forward strand.
ATGTGAATATTATATTAAGAAACATCAAAAACTGGTTTGGTCTATTAATTCCCTTTTCTATTTCAAATGGTCTAGTTTTCAGTCACAATTCTCATAAGAGTGCGTACAGAAAAGAACTTTTTTGAGGAAGGTATAATTTGAATTTTGAATGTGAATATTGTTTTTTAATCCAATTTATTACAATATTTGTTCAAGATCTATTTAGCAAGGCAGTGCTACAGTCACACAATAACATTTGTAGAGTATTAGATTATCTGTGTGAGATTGTTTAAAAAATCTTACTCAACTGTATTATAAAATTTACATAAGATTATTCTAATGTACAAAAAGAAAATTAATGCAAAATTTGGAAGTGTTTACTACCCACTGAAGATAATAGTTTTGATGAGGAATATAAATTACTTAGGTAAAATCTTTAGGAGGTACTTCTGTTGTTCACTACTGGAACATATATATTTGGAAATGTTTACTCATGGCATTTTCCGCTTCACATACACTGTCAAAAAGAAATGAAGATAATAAGATGCATTGCTGGAGACAGAAGTTAAGCATTAAAGTAGATTCAAATTATATATGAATGTAAGATACAAGACTGCTGGCGTAAGATTATTTTTTTTCATTCCTAAAATTCTGAAAAAGATCATTATGTTTAGACTATCATAGCTAATACTGCAAATACCATCACAAAAAGTGAAAAAGATATGATCGTCCTGAATTCAAAGACATTGTTATGCTTCTGCAAGAAGCAATTTGGAAAGAATATGAAGCCATAAAACTAGGATTGAGACTTCAAAACTATCATTCTCTAACCCATCGTCTAAAATACTTCAACTAGAAAATTTACACTGAAACTAGAATGCTTCTTTAACTCAGCAGACAATATTTTACTATTTAATGTCTTAGTTACTATTTCACCAATATTCAGCTTTCTCTTTAAAGAGTTTGTTAAAGAATATTTAACATGCATCTTTGTAAAATAAGTTAGTCTATTTTTATTAGCTCCTTTGTGATATTGCTCATTTGATAGTCTTAATTGGAAATAAGCATTTTTGAAGAAAAAATAATTTTTTCATTCCTTTTTTAAATATTTTATAAGGATTATTCTACTTGGAGATATTGGTTTAAAAATGAATAGTTATAAGTAAAATGTTGCATATTTAGGAGATTTAATGAATTTTGAAGCAACAATGGAATAAATTTAAATCAGAGTGCAATGCCACATCAAGTGTAGCTGTGACAAAGTCATAAAATATCAGGATCTGCAGGCAGATATGAGGGCAATATGGGAGAAGGATACCCAGATAGCTCCAATAGTAGTAGGAGCCAAGGGTCTTCTAAAAAAGAATCTACAATCATATTTAGATATGTTACCAGTACATGTAACTCTGTACAAATCGCAGAAGGAATCATACTGGGCACATTGCGGGTGTTGTGAACAGCACTTCTGTCTGACATCAAAGATTGAAACAATACTAATTTCATGAATTTTAATCGTACTTTAACTTAGGGATGGGGTCCATTCCTGTCATGGTAATAGAAACCCAAAAGATATGGAAAAATTAAAAAATATGAACTCTCTTCTATCATGTATATAATGTATGGTCAACTTTATTGCTTGCCTATATTTATTTCTTTTTATTGTATCCACTAATTGTACTACTGAGTTATTGTCTTAATATCTGTGACCACTGTTCGATTTTTAATTCTATTTAATGTGTACTGTGGGGCTTTTCTCCCTGGGCCTCCACTGAAAATCGATCCGTACCTGGTTCGACTTTCCCTGTAAACAAATGTCAAATAAAACAAATAAACAAATAAATAAATAAATAAAGAAAGAAAGAAATATTGTAATGGTGTGCTTGGTATGTCAGCATAACTCAATGAGCCACAGAAGAGCCAAACGTGGCTCAGTGGTGCCTTCCTCTTTTTGCAAATTGCTGCCTTTGTCTGGCTGGAACACTAACTGCAAATATCCTGCACTGAATTAGTAGTTCTAAATATTCAAACATTTGAATCACTTTTATTGTGACACCTAGCACTTAAATACAAATACCTTTTGAACTAAGCAAAATATTTCATGACTTAGACCTGAGATTCTCTTCTTTTGGTGTATATTTTTTCTTGATTAATAGAGGCATCAAGTCAGGGATGTATCTGCATACTTCTTCCAGTTTTATTAAGATTAAGATAGACTGGGTTCTTGAACTTATATGCTTTGATTGCACCTCACCTTTTTGACAGCTACAGCAAAATACAATCTTTATCTGTCCCCATTAGATAGGAAAGGATACACAAATCTCAAGATTAGAAATGCAGATCTGAGGCATTTGAAATGAGTTAAAGCCACGTGTGAGTCTCCAAGTCACACCACTTAATGAATAGCAGACTCATCAGAGAGCAGGGTATTGCTTGTGTCTACCAAAAATGTTCTGTGTACTGCAGCATGTCTATCTACACAAACACAGACAAACTGAAACACAAACAAAAAAAACTTATGGAGAATTTTGCTCACCTTCTTTTGTGACCAAATTTCATCCTTATCAATATGGTAAAGCTCTCTTCCCACAAGTTGTAACTCCTTCATGAAACTGGATCATATATCAGTCACATTTACCATAACATTGAAGCCAAAAGTATCTTCAAACACCTCTGTATTCAGAGTTTAAGATAAAGCTAAGCTACAAAAACTGAGTGATGACCTGATTAAACTCAGCACCCCCTCCAACCTGATGACCCCACTGTATACATGGAATCCATTACTGCCAAACATCTGTGTACATGTGAGTAGCTATATACATGCATCTGTCTCCCACCAAAGCAAAACAATGCCAAATTTAAACATAAAACCATATGGTGGAATCCAAATATAAACAGACTCTACAATAAAAGAAAGAAAGAAAATAATGCATGCAATAATAAATGCAATTATTAAGATGTCAAAAAGACCATTGCTAAACATAACAGAACTACTGTCTCTGTTCAAATCAATGAAAGCTAGACAGGGAGAAAAATAGTCACCCAAGCAAAAGACAACCATGATGCCTTCTTTAGCTATGTTAGAAATCTCAGAAACAAGGCCCAGCCATGCAGAGAGTAAACAGTAAAAATATCATGTAATCAGACCCTGAGGACATAGCCAGTCAACTAGCAGATAAATTTAGCTCAAACTTCACCCTATCTCTCGACCCCCTACATTCCCAAATCACATAATCATATCTACACCCACCTCAAATCTCCCAAGAACAAGTACTCAATCATTTTTCAATGCCAAGAACACTGGCTCTATGGAGCTACATGACATACCAGACTGTCTACTGACCAGCTTGAAAAAGGACCTGTCAGAACCGCCAAAGGGCCTGTTCAATATGTCACCAAACAGGCTTTATGCCAGACAAATGCAAGAAATTAGCAGTCATCCCCTTGCACAAAGGAGTCATCAGAGGTCTTGTGTAATTAAGGACCCATAAGTCTGATCAGCCTCATCTCTAAGGCTATGAAGAGGATCATTATGAAATTAATAAACAAAGACATAGGTAGCCTACAAACTCTAGATCCAAGCCAGCTCAATTTTGTTAAAGGTAGATCCTGCCTGCTTAACCTGGGCAACCTCTTTAAGAAGTTTACTGAAGCAATGGATGTGTGAAAATCAGTATGCACCACATATCTAGATCTTGCAAAGTCATTCAGCATTATTCCACACTCAGGATGGTTGATAAACTGTCTCAGTTAAATTAATTAATATGTAACTCATTGGATAGCAATTTTTAAAAAAACAGAACTCAGTAAAGGAAGACAGGTGGCTTTATCTCAGCCAACCAATCTGTCACTTCTGGTATGTCTGAGGGTTCAGGCCTTGGGCCACTCCTCTGTGACATTTACTCCTCATCTGTCAAAGCTAATGTAAAGGGTTTGTGCCTGACCATGTTTGCAGATGACTGTAACATCAGTGCCATGAAAACCTCACAAATGAAACCATAATCCTCTCCAAATGTGCCTTTCCCAAATATATTAATATTTGGTAAGTATGGTAAATGTTACTCATAACCAAGGACTAAATCTAAAATAAATATAATTGGCAAGTATGACATCCCCTTTAGCTATCACATTGACAACACACTCTTGAAATCTGATTTGGTAGTAAGGGACATGGCAACATGAGTGGACTCAAACTGTCATTCAATCACCATGTTTTCACTATTGTACAACGATCCTCTTTTATTGGATAGCTTGCTAGTAAGGGTATTGTGCCTAGATCCAACAATGTGATCATTCCACTATACTCGGTACTTACTAGGCTGATCATTGAGCATAATGGCCTCTTCCATGAGTACCTCTCCAAATATTTAACAGGACTTGAACAACCACAATGCTTTCTCTCCAAGAAAATCTATGGCCTAAATCTTAAAAACTATGCCGACTGTATCAAAGCCTTGTCCCTCTTCTTAGTATCATACAGCTATTGAGGGGCAATTCTGCCTCACATACAGAGCCTAAACAGACCCTATCCTCTCTGATCTACTGCTCATCTGCAAATCCAACAGTGAAATAAACACCCAATTACAAGATCTTAATATCTTTTGTAACATAAATAGAACATTTTGGAGGGATAGTTATTTATCACAGAGAATATCACTTCTTTGGAGTCACATTTCTCTCCACATAAAGCAAAGTACTTCCCTTACTCTGTTCATACAGAATCTGTACCTATGGATGGAGGACCACAAATTCAACCCTGGTTTAGCACCTCTGTGTCTTATGGGTAGTGGTAATATGTAAATATTCTACCCAGGTCTGGAGTATTCATTCTTACATTACAAGGGCTCAAATCTTTATGGGAATGCAGAACTAGGCTGCTAAAGATCCTTACAGATCAGTAGCCTAGAAAGTACCTGTGAGCCTATGAAGATGCAACTTACTTAACATAATGTTAATCTACTTATGCTGTACACTCAGAATTAAGAAGAATAAGATTGTCTCGTACTTTACATATACTAAACTATACATGCAGTTCCAGTTTAGTTGTTGTCCAGTGATAAAAAGTCTTAGTATAGGTGGCATATGAGTATTTTTAAGAAAGCCAAATTATTGGAGTAGAATGCTTACTTACAATCTGAACAAAATCAACTCTCTTTTGTAAATTATGCTCATTAAAGTTTGCCTTGTATGTGTTAGAAGATATAAAGCTTCTGCTTTTGGTAAGTAGTGTATTACAGCTACATGCACTGTTTCGTGATGCAGCCACATACCAATGACCACAAAGCATCAGAATCACTTGACTGTGAAAAACGGGTGAGGTTAAAAAAAACAGAAAAGTATGTTCACAGCAGGGCAAGCTCACCCTGTCATTCATCTCCACCTACTTAAAAATATCAGTGTTGAGATTCCACTATATTGGAGAGAATAGAAATCTTTGAAGTACTGAAATTGCAGTTTTCTGTGTGAAAACTCCAGAATTATGCACACACTTACCTGTGTTGTGATTATAAGTATGTTACCATTTTAAATGGGTTGTCAAAACAGAACTGCCCTAAGAATTTAAAATTTCCTGCCTGCTTGGTTTCATTTATCCTATCAGATTTCTGAAATAGTTTTTTTTCCCTGCAAGAGTGTTTTTACAGTTATTTGAAGCTTTGAGAACATGTTTAGTGTTTAGCGAATGTTAGTTCTTGAATTTTCCATTAATGAGTTGAAACAGAAATGTGACATATGGCGCTAAATCAGACTGACTACCAATAGATCAATCAGTAGGTTCGCAGTAGTGACTCACAATGTATCTTACAGAAACTGATATATATGACTGAGAAGAAATGCAGAGCAAATTATTCCCATCTCGTCTCTTGAATCGGTGGGTGAACATAGCACCATATTATTCATGTATACTATATTTTCAGCCAGTCCTGTAGAGTAGAGGGTTAAAGCCCTCATTACAGTCCAGTCAGCCCAGGTTTGATTAGTGACTTGGGCAACTAATGAAGCAGGAGGGAGGGCATATATCAATGAAGATCCCTTAGGGGAGGTATGGTTTAAAGAGGGGAGTTGCCCTCAAACATAATCAATGAGTGTAGGAGGTGAGGCAAGGAGTGGTTAAGGCACCCCTTCCCAGAACATAAGTGGAGACACCCAAGCCTGTAGAATGCCCTTAAGATCCATGACTGGCTCCTGCAATACCAGAGGAAGTCCAGGGGGATAGGAAGTAAGATGGAAGACCAGTGTATTGGTGGGGCACTGGGGGCTGGGCTGGTAAAATGAAGTCCCAAGAGGGGCCCTTCTGCTGAGTAATATCAGTGCTGCAGACTACAGATGTATGTAAAGTTAAAAATAAGTGTTCTTGTACAGGACATGTTTATGTGTGGTGTGGTACAAGGATTTTACAAGCTTGTAAAATTTAATATGGAAAGCAAATGAAAACGTCACTGAAAATCTTTTATAATGTCAAATTTTCACCTTAACTTTTTTAGGACCTTTAATAATTATATCACTATGGGATGTAGCTTGCAGAATAAATTATTCACTAAAAGCTAATTGTCTTATAGCATATCCTTCAATAGTTTTGTCCTTTCATCAATGCTGAATTATCCATATTTAAATAGACAACCACATTACTTAACGGAAGAGCTTTTTCCTGACATAACAAGCTGAGAAAGAATAAGCCTCTAAGAATCCTTTTCATAGCAATTTGACCTCAGGTCAAGGATAGGGGCATTCCCATCAACAAAACGGTTAAATGCACTGCATGTTGAGGTTTTCTCATTATGAAGTAATCTGTAACACACTGCTAAGTGCAGTAAATTATTTTCAGTTTTAGAATTCAGACAACATAAGTGCTTGTAACCACTTGACCTAACATTTAAGTGGGTTCCTAATATGTCATAATGATGAACTGAACAACCAAAGCTTCTTAATGATTTAATTTATGTCACTTTAGCACATTAGGATATCAATGCAAACAAATAATCACAGGTCATAACAGTATGGCATTTTTTTGGCAAAGCATCCTTTCTTCAAGTCAGTTGTGCAGATGCACTTGAGGAATGTATGTGGTTGTTAGTGGTTTATAAACTGTTTATACAGTTTATCCATTAGCATACCAATAAAAACAAAAAAACTTCTATGTAAATTTCCACTCTGGTAACAATGGAACAACATTTCATTTAAAAAATCAAATTTTAACTAAAAATATTGAAGATTTATTAAATTAGTAAGCGCTGCATGAGCATTTCACAATAATGGTCTGCAATATTCATTTCTCGGGGTGGGGGTGGCACTGATCAAACCCCAAGTCAGGGTGGCAGTCACATTGGCATGATCCAGTTTTAAGCCAAACATGTTTCTGGAAGGAAGAAGTCATTCTGATGACATCATTTTGTTCTGAAGGAAACAGTATGCACTGAAACAGATCCGAGCTCTTAATTCATGAGTGTATAAACCATTTCTAAATCTGTACAGTAAGGCACCTACATCCGAATGGCCTGGTTTTGGGTGACTTTAATTACCCATCCATTGACTGGGTAAATAACTTGTGCTCTAATTCACTTGCCCAAAGGTTCCTCGACTTTGTTAACTGGAATGCACTGGACCAAATAGTTGACACCCCCATAAGGGGTGCCAGCATCCTGGATCTGGTGCTTACCAATATGGGGGACCACTGCAGCACCCCCACTGTGAAGTCTTCTCTTGTGAGATCTGACCACAAATCAGTCTCATTTGAAGTAACTATCATACCTGAACGCCCGCCCCCCAGCAGCAACTAAACTAAAAAAACTTCTCCAAAGCAGATTATTACTTCTTACGGGATGGTATAAATAGCTTCACCGCATCTTCTCTCTCAGATGAAACTGGCAACTATGCCAAGCTCTAGACCAATGTTTTATATGAACACCTGTATACCTTCATTGACTCAGCCATACGTGATAGGACCAAAATAAGCTCCTCAAGGAAGAGCAAACCCACCTGGTGGATAATTGCCATTGACAGACTTTACAATAAGAGGAAGAAATTGCTGTCTAAGAGTAAGATGGAGCAAGTCCTAAACTGGAAACACTCTCTGCTCAGCTTAAACAAGCAAATACAGATCTAAATTAGCTTCCTCAATTAAGGACAACCACAAGGCGTTCTTTAGTTACATCTGTAACCTGAAAGGAAAGGTCCAGATTTGTGCTGAACTGGTAGTTAATATACAACATATACTGAGCCTGTTGTCATAGCTAACCTGTTAGCTGACAGTTTCTAATTAACCTTCACTCCACTGTCCCTGCCACAACTACCCAGTGACATCACTACCACTTGTCCCCTACCTTGTATCTCTAAAAAGCATTTCATAAACACCCTGTCTAAGACCAGAAACACAACATTTATGGACCTGATAACATCCCAGGTTGTGTTCTACATGGGCTAAAACAAGAATTAGCAACACCATGGGTACTCTTTTCAATCATAGTCAAAGCTCTGGCTTCATCCTAGCTGAATGGAAAATAGCCACCATTATTCCTTTGCACAAAGGTGGTGCTTCCACTCACCCTGGGAACTATAAACGTATTAGCCTTATCTGCAAGGCCATGGAGCAAATCATCATGGACCTTATCAACAAAGATATAGGTAACCTCCAAACACTTGACCCTACTCAGTTTGGATTTGTCAAAGGGAGATCATGCCTGTTAAACCTGGTGGACTTCTTTGAGGCAGTCACCAAGGCTGTGGACAAGGGGAAATCTATGCATACAGCCTATCTAGACTTAGACAAGGCTTTTGACACTATCCCACACTCAGGCATCATTGACAGACTCACCTAGCTAGATATCAACCCTTATATCATTAGATAGGTCACTAACTGGCTCACTGATAGAACCCATATAGTCAAAATAGGGGAATCCACCTCTAACAGCAGACCTTAACTAGTGGTGTTCCACAGGGATCAGTCCTGGGATCTCTACAGTTTGGAATCTATTTCTTGGAAGTACAAGCTAAAACTAAAGGTCTGTGGCTAACAAAGTCTGCTGATGACTGCAAACTGGGAGCGGTCATAGAATCTCCAAATACTATCAATATCCTATAAGCGGGTCTTACACAAACAAATAATTGGTGCCAAAGTCATGGCTTTAAACTCAGTGCAAAAAATGTATTATCATCCCTTTCAGTAGTGGTGAGAGACCTGGGCACACAGGTTGACAGTAACCTTACCTTTGATCACCATGTCTCCACAGTGGTAAGAAGGGCATTCTATATTACACATCTCATAAGTAAGGGCATTGCATCAAGAAAAAAAAATAAGTTATAACCTCTCTGTACTATTCCCAGATCAGACCAATAATTGACTACAACGCCCCTTTTGGTATGTACCTTTCCAAGCACATGAACCAACAGGAGAGACCGCAGAGGTTCCTCACAAGGAACATTCAAGGTCTTCAGCATTTGTCCTATGTGGATCATCTAAAATCACTGTCACTTTATTCTGTTTCATACAGATTACTCAGAGGTGATCTATGCCTTGCATATACTGCAATCTATGACCGTGCTTTATTGGAAATGCATATCTGCAACTCAAATGGTACAAGGGTTACTCACTCTAAAGACCTTAACCTGGCATGTAACATTAATAGAACTTGCTGGATGGACGGATTTGTCTCCCAGAGGTTACCAGATCTTTGGAATGGACTCCCACTTCATGTCAAACAGAGCACCTCATCGGCCCTCTTCAAAAGCAATCTGGACATTTGGATGGGTAACTATAAATTCCCCCGGGGGGGTCCACCTGTGTCCCTCCTGGACAGGGGCAATTTGTGCTGATCATTGAAAGAAGGGTAGAACTTGGCTAGGCTTGTAACGGCCCTAGGTAATTCCTTATGATCCTATGATCTGATTTTGTGGCTGTTGCATACTGTATGAGGTATATCATCAGTAAAGGTTGTGTTCTGATATAGGTGGAAACACAGAATATCTAGAGGATGGAACTCTTACTATGTTCTCACTATGTTTTGCAGTTACAGTCACTATGTCTTGCCATTTCCCCGAGTATTACTAACATAATGCAGAGATTTTCTTGCAGGAAGGTTAAGCATTATGTAGTTTTGATGTAGCCATGTTATCATCTGCTGCAAGCAATTCTGAAACACTGTTTATGTCAGGCACAGGTTAGTATTACAGCACAGTCAATGTAATATACAGTACGAGTCCACCCAATATATTCCTTCAGGAAACTCACATTTAATAAGAATACAAGAAGGAGAAAGAAGCATCTCTTACATAACTAGGGTAACATTCAGTGACTGACTTTAAAATGAGAAATTATCTTTTCAGCCTGTCTGACAGAAAATATTTGATGCTGCAAGAATTCTGTATGTATAAGGTAAGCCCCCCATACCAACATTGTGGGCCTTCACCGACTTCATTAATATAAACAATTCTGAAGTCAAACTCAGGATAAATTGAAACATGTCAGTCCAGACCAGTCAGTCAAACAGGATCAAAGGACTGCACTAATGCATCCATCAAATACCCCTTACAATTACAATTACTGGAGTGGATGTTTTCAAGTATCTTGTGATACTGTGTTGTAATACATATGTAACTGTCAAACAGCAGCAGTGTTTCACAACTGATCTTCATTGCCTTTTATTTTTGACTCAATATGACTATACACTATCTCCTGGTAGCACAAGTCTTTTCTGCTCAGAATCTTTTTTTTTTTTTACGAGGAACCTTTGGGGTCCACATATTTGACAGGTTTTGTATGATACATTTCAGATGGGCATTGTATTCAATGACGGGCCTAACCATAGCAAAATATAACACTAGATAGTAAGGACATAAATTAGTGACTAGAATATCTTCTAAGGACATCTCTGGATCTAGAAGAAATGCATTTTGTGATCATCTGTGCCAGATAGAAAGATTTCCTTACCACTGTAGCAACATGGTGATAAAAGGAAAGGGAGTTGTTTACTTATGTGTCAGGGTCTCTCACATCATCTTCATTTTGGAGTGAGGTGTTATCTATGCTATAATTTAAGAGGTGCTCTTTGTTACCAAATGCAACAATATTCTATTTTTAGCATTTGCTTTTAACAAGGTTACAGAGCACCAGCTATTTGCATATGTACATTTGCTTTGTAAGTTCCATATCTCAGAAGTAGATTTGAGCATAACATCCAGTTTATAATAATCTGCAGACTTGATTAACCAGAGTTCCCTATTTTTTATTTGGACTTTAGAGAAGTATACAACAAATAGTAGACTTTCTACCACAGATCCCTGTGGTAACCCAAGTACTATCTATATGCTCTCTGAGGACATACCTGCCACCCTCACAGTGTGGGCTTTGTCCCTCTGCTACTTAGCTGTCCAACAAATGATATAGCGATCAATTTGCAATGTATTTAGTTTGTTGGTAACATTAGCATGTGGTATGGTATCAAATGTCTTGGCAAGGTCAAGATATACTGTATGGGCACCATGACAACTGTCCAAAGTCTGCATTACCATCTCAATTTCATCAGATTAATTAGACAAGATCTACCCCTAGTGATGTCAAACTACTCAGATTGAGTCTTATAAGATTTTTTTATATTGTCATGAAAGGAGATACTGCTAGCCCAGCTATCTGGAATTTTGTAAATAATTATATGTCATTTATGAACATCAACTCATATGCTTTTGTTACAAATGCATTAGAACTGTATATTAGGTGTGTATCAACTGCTGTTACAGAAGTGTGTGTTGAAAAGGATTGTAAAGTACTGAGCTTTAAAAATTTATCCACAATGTACCCTTCTGGAACAGAACAGAAATCTACACTGAGTATTCTAACTGTTTAAGTGTATATATTTTAACAATGGAAGCTGGAACACAGGAGGGTAATTTCAGAAAAATAGCTGAAAATGTAAATTACTGTATGATCATGTAATAAAAGGATGTTATCATTCAGTTTTGGTGCAGTAACAGATGCAATATCTAGAACGAGAGGTTCTCTGCATTGTCTTGCAAGTGTTTTATTGTTTTATGACTTCCAGCAAGTACCAAACTTTGAGGAAAAACCCTTGTGTATGTATTTTCACAGATAGATGCTAAATGCTACCAGCTGCATCAATGGTTGTTTTTCACTAGGGATAGAGTCAGATGGCAAGAAGTGATTTCATCCTACAAACTATCCCAGCAGTAATGTTTGGATTATTAAATTAAGACCACTCTGAGAGAGACTGAGTATTCTGTATTTTGTCTTTGACCTGACAAGATCCACTCACCATATCTGCCCTGTTGCTCTGTAAGTAAGTTAACTAGGGTGTAGTAATTTTCTTAGATTCAGTCAGGAATATAGTGAAGTATAGTTTATTTATTTTCTTTATTAGAAACTGTACTGCAATGTTGTTTTAAATATTTCCTGTAATTTTGAACTCTGATGTTACTGTGATCATATACTGAATATTTTCTTACTATTGCTGCAACTTTGTATCTCTATTTATCATGTACATGATGTGGAGCTTTTCTCCCTGGGCATCCGCTGAAAAAGGACATGCGTCCAGTTGGAATCTCCTGGTAAACAAATGTAAATAAATAAATAAATACATAAATATATATTTGGTGACACTGTGGTCCACTCCTAATAGCCTTGCCCTTGGTCAACTACCATTTCTATTGATGGTAACATTACACTGTAAGACTGGACACCCTTTGTTAAGGGCCTTAAAGTAGCTGATAAGGACATGGCTGGTGGCAGTGATAACTACCTTATAGTCTGGGCAGAAGGGGGGCAGAGCTAGTACAGCTGAGCCAGCCTTTCCCAGATGTGTGTGTGTGTGTGTGTGTGTGTGTGTGTGTGTGTGTGTGTATGTGAGCTTCTTGGACAGGGACACAAAGCACTGGTTGGACAGAGAGGGTGCTGGAGGTTTTGGCTTGACCACTCAGCTGAGATCGCAACCCTATAGCTGTGCCAGTGGGGAGTCTTATTGGGGATCTGTTGAAATAGGGAGAAAACAGCCCTGGACTGACTGTGGTGTCTGTGTGCTCTTCAGGGAAATTACACTTGATGCAGAGAGCTGCATCTGGAAATACTGTGTGCACCTGTCATTCTTCCAATGTACATCTCTCACTGGTGCTAGTGGTGAGGATTGAGGCTCGTGATTACTGTTTCCAGTGGTGGGGCATCACATATATTGGTGGGCAGTAGTGTGATATCCACATCACATATATTGGTAGGTAGTGGTGGGATATCCACAGCACATATATCATAGTTTATTAGGTTTGTATTGACCTCTCCGTGGCCTTGCAGATGAGGCTCATCAGGCTGATTGGTCTGTAACTACCAGGGTACATGGTGGGGCTGCTCTTGTGAAATGACATCATAGTTCCTATGCACCAAACCTTGGGGTAAAAGAAGGTAAATAAGATGAGATTAAATGACTCTAGAAGTGGGTCCACTAGAGCATGTTTAGTGCTGTTCAGCAGGCACCTTGGTATGATATCAGCTCCCATAAAAGATGTGTTTTCTGCTTTGGAAAGCATTTTAAGAAGTGTTCTTTAATGAGGAATACAGGGTTTGAGATCTTTAGGTATATGTGGGATTTGTATAGCTGTCTCTTGGGTAAAATTTACACTAAATGTGCTGATAAATTTGTGATATCCACTGGATCAGAGTAGGTAGTATCTTTAATTACATATTCAGAGCACTGTTGGATGTTTTGTCACTTCATGACATAAGTAAAGAAGGATTTGCAATAATTTATCCTTAGCTTCCAATGCCAGCCTAAGTTCAAGGAAGCCTTTTTTTTCATGATGGCATTTCTCAATACCTAGGAGATGTTGACCTTATCTAGTGGGTCTTTAGTTTTGATATATATTCTAATGATATTTTTCCTGTTATTGCATTTATTTATTTATTTATGCATATTACCACATTTCTTATGTGCATTAAGACAATGTTGAGGTTTGGGTGCTTAAGTAGTTTATTGCATACAAATACACCAGGATGAATAACAGGAACGTTAAACTTAAACAAACTATCTAATTAATTGACTACATACTTGCATGCTGTCACTCTGACAGCTCATTCAAAATGGCACACTTGCTTGCATATGCTCAGTACTTACATGCATGTGCTGACCCACTGGAAAGCTTCTTAAAGGTAAATCACACACTCTAATCTACATCCTCTCTCTTTTGTGTGCTGTCTCAAATAAACAATACCATTTGAATAGGCATGCAATTATACAGCCACTAATAAAGAAAAACAACAGTCATAGCAGCAACCACAACAAAAGTTCCAAATGTATGTAACCGCAAAACGGACAGCTCAATGTATCAAACACATTTTATTAAAACAATAAAAGGAAACTTCTCTGGCAGCTTGGTTGAATTGCCTTTACAGAGTATAATGCTTCTCTCCAAGACACTCAGTTAAATATATAAGACCAACCAATCAAAACATTAAGACAATTAAGTAATGAAATCAAACACCTCCAGTGACATCAATTATTCAGACCTTTAAAGGGCAAAGTATCAGATTTTAAAATAAACACCGACTCCTTCTTAAGGATCTTACTTTTTATATCAAAAACATCATACAATTGATAATAAATGTGTTCTAATATTGTAGCCTGTAAACCATGTACCTCCCCATTATGATAATCCCTAAAATGAATAGCTATGGGACTTTCTATTTTACCTTTTCTGATATCTCTAACATGTTCCTTTAGCCGAGTAGTAAAGGATCTTTTGCTCTACCCTATATAAAATTTACCACATGGGCATCTTAAAGCAAAAATTACCCCCCACAATTTCACAACTATAACTATCTTGAACTTCATATATCTTACAATTAATTACTGGGAAGCTGTTTACTATATATGGACAACACGAACATCTTCCACAAGAAACTGTACCTTTATATATTATTTCTTGCCTTCAATTCATGGTTGGCATACAAAATTTACCATGAACTAAAATATCACAGATATTCCTATTACGTTTATAAGAAATTCTTGGTTGATTTTCTAATATAGAATTCAGATCTTTATGTTTCATTAAAATGCCCCAAAATATTTAACTAAACTAATCAATTTTTCTGAAAATAATGTATACCTCATGACAAAAATATAGGTTCCTTTATCTTTCCATTACTAATTTCATCTTTTACCTGAACCTCTTCATTCCTATAATAAACGTACCTCTTATTGAGGCTTCAGCATACTTTCTGTTGGCATTACCATAATAAATCTTTACCATATCCTCTTTCATGGAAGATGTGTATAGCTATATCCAATTCCTGTTTAAACTCTGTTTCATCACTACACAGCCTTCTTAATCTTAAAAATTCCCCATATGGTAAGGCCGTTAATGTATGGGGGAGGGGGAGTGACAGCTATGCCCATGCAGAATATGGTACCCATCTTCAAATTTTCTATCTACCTGTGCTTTAATGCTTGTATTTAAAATTTCCTCTGTAATAATATCTAAAAAAAACAACTTTGGTACCTATTTGTAGACCATCAAAGCATAAATTAAATCTATTATTATTTAAAGCTTCTATAAACTGATGTGCAGAATTTCGACCTCCTTTACAAATAAAAATTAAATCATCTATGAATCTAAAATATTTGATCACATATTGTCTAAAAAGTCATTCTCATACACACAAAATTGTTAAAAAAAAACATAAATACATTTGCATACATGTTGTAATAGTTTATATAAAACAGCATTAAATCCAAAATAATTATTTAAACAAAAATAAATGAGTTCAATAATGAAATGTGCTTAAGGGTTATCTTTTAAAAAATAAAATAAAGCCTCAATGCCAAAGTTGTGATGTATACTATTATAAACTAACCACATCCAGTACTATAAAATACATATCCTCTAACCAAATCACACACCTTTTATCTTGTTCATAAAATCAAAAATATCCTGAATGTAAGAGGGTAATTTAATGATTTCCCCTAATAAATATTTGTGTAAAAAAAAGACAAATTGTGAATAAAATATTCACAGTCTGAAAAAATAGGTCAACCTAGTGGGTCTCACAAATTTTTATGAAATTTAGGTAAGCAAAAGAAGCTTGCCATACTGCAATTTTTGTTACTAAACCTCAAAAGAAAAATAGTTAAGCATTATTTCTTTATATTCCTCCAATGCCTTCTTATACATATCCATATCTACTATAGCATAGATTTTTCGATTGTCCAAATGTTGTTAACACATCTTCAAATAATGGGCATAACGCATAACAATCAATTTTCCCCCTTTGTCAGCTAGCTTAAATATCAAATCCTTTTTCTTACCTAGATGCTGTAGGCTTAACCATACTTCCTTAGTTAAACTATAACTTATATTAGCTTTATTATGATAAAATTGTCATATTCCTTCTTAATACAAAAATTCAGGGAAGTAAAAAAAAATTATAACTTCATTGCTAAAAGGAGGTAAGAAATTACTTTTATATGTTATACTATCAGTATTAAACTGACAATAAGCATTAAAGTCATGTTCAGAACTACGTGGAAAAAAGTTGTCAGTATTTTCATCCGAGACATTAATCAAATTAGCCTCTTCATTATCCACTTTATTCTTTTTATTGTCCCCTCTAAAATAATCTTTCAAATGTAACTTTCTAACCAGTCTAAAAATTTCACATTTATTGACATACAATCTTGGTAAAACCGATGGAATAAATTTGAGCTCCATGTTTAACACCAACATCTCATTATTAGAAAAATTATAACCTGACAGATTCACAACATAGTCCATATCATGGCTATCAATATCCAATATGTCAGTTCCATTTACCTCTTTTTGAATAACGCAAGTGTGCTTGTCCTTCCCTGTTAACCTCTGATCCATATTCTGTATAACCCCATGAACATTTGCGATTATCCCTTTGTTCTCCATTCCTGTGAAAAGTCCTCTGAAAGTTATCTGAGTTCTTATCTGCTGGTGTAGGTATAGAAGATGGTCCATGTTGATTCTCTCCTGCAAATGCTGGCTGGAATGTCACGAGATGATGTGAGTTACGTCGATTAGAAATGAGTGTAAACACTTGGCTATGCTCATAATCCTGTAAATCTCGAACTGATTTTTTCTTTTTCTGCTGAATAATATCCTTCTCACGGTCCACTAATTTAACACTGATCTGAGTTAAAAATTGTTCTAAACATGCAACATTATTTTTTTTGTGTAATGTCCATACACATAGACTTAATATCATCCCTTAACCTCCATTTTTTTTTATTAAATCCCTTTCAACCAAGATGTCAATCCACTCTAGACTATGCTTGTGTGGTGCATCCACCCATCATATATGAAATTTATTATTTTCATCTGTCAAATAAAACGAGGTGGGTGGATGGATTCTTAAACAGTCTCAACCCTCTTGGGGCAATGCTTAGTTCAAGATACTGCTGCAAGCTTTGGATATCAAGGTAAGTAGAGGTCTTTTTATGTGATCAGTTTTCTAATTTATCACATAATACCTGAATATCTTGTGGCATAGTCTTATCCTAAGATTGTTTGACAGTTGAAAATGGAGTATTGGATCACTTACTCCTCTCTTCACCCAATCTAGCCAATATTGTTGGCAGGACATCACCACCATTACCTTAGTTATTATCCAGTAAATATCCAGGCAATGAACCCTCTTCCAATGGCATAACAAAATTCCCCATACACCTTTGAGTCCGGTCTAAGGAAACATCCCTAAAGACTCTCAGTAACCATGTGAAGGAATCATTGGCCATCCAGTCATATTAACAGTAACAGCAGCAACAACAACAAAAGTTACAAATGTATGCAACAAAATTTAAAAACAACAGTCATGTTTAGGTTGCCATGTGTTTGGAACTATGTTTCAGGATGCGACCCGATCTCGTGACATAACAGGACTGGGTTTATCAACAAGGACAGTCACTGGGGAACATTCTGCTTGAGGAGTTTCAGCCATTTTCTCAGGAACAGAGATTGCTGACAGAATGTTCTCTGGAACAGAAACATTGGACAAGTCACTCTGCGAACTAGAGTCTTTGTCACAGACAAGATGCTGTAACACTGGTTCAGATACTGGTAACAACTGATTCCTATTTCATTTGAATTCCACTCCTTGTGATTCTATAATATACAATCTCAGCTCTTAACACAAAACTTTTCACAAATCTGATGTGATCAAAATGTTTTGAAGTTTGCATCCTCACTATCTCTCCTTTATTCAATGAACTGATTAGTTTCCTGGTTTTATCATAGTAAGACTTCTGGGACAAATACTTTTTCAACAGTTGAGCTTTTACTGCATTGTTGTTCTTAGCACTTAGAACCAATAAATTACTATTGATTGGTAATGTGGTTCTGGTTTGTCTCGACATAAATCTCTGGGAAGGTGATCCAAGATGTTTATCATGAGGAATTGTTATGGTCACGTCTGAATTTCTCTAACAGCTGTTTTGCACTTTGAACTGCATGTTCAGCCAAGCTGTTTGACTGAGGGCATTCAGGACTACTCATAATATGAACAAAGTCCCACAGTTCTGTAAATCTCTTGAACTGCTGACTAGTAAACTGTGCACCATTGTCAGAAATAACTCTGTGCAGACTACCATGGACAGAAAAATGTCACTTCAACTTAGTAGGCCAATCTCAAACCAATTTGAATAAGAGTCTACTAACACCAAGTAATGCTGGCTATTTCATTCAAAGATATCTGTGACTACTGTTGACCAAGGTAGTCCAGGAGTCTAGCTTAACTGAAGTATTTTTTTTTGTTGATGTGGCTTTGTATTATTACACACTAAACAAAATGAAAGTACTTTCTCAATATCAATTGACACAGAAGGACAAAATACTAGACCTCTCACCCTTCTTTTGGTAGTATCAGTTCCTGGGTGGCCATAATGCAAGATCTTAATATATTTTTGTTGCAAGGATTTTGGAACAATCACTATAGGACCTTTCATGATGATACGACTGTCTGACAAAATCTCATCTCTGTATGCAAAATAAGGTTGCACTTCCACTGGTAAACAAGACTGCTTTGAAGGCCATCCTTGACTGATAAAGAGATTTAATCTGGAGAATTGGATCTGAAGCTGTGTGAGTTTTGAGCTCATCAAGACGTGTGGAAGAAAAATTTCTCACTTCCATGACTTCAAAATCAAGTTGCTCATTGTTATGCTGTTCTGTGTTTTTTCTGGGGAGTCTGGATAAAGTATCAGCAAGATAAAGAAGTTTGCCTTTTGTATAGACAAGATTGAAATTATACTTTTGCAATTTGATCATCACACATTGCAGTCTAGCTGGAGCTTTATGCATAGGTTTCTCAAAATAGTGACTAAAGATTGGTGATCAGTTTCGATCTGGATAGGTTGACAATAAATATAATCATGGAACTTTGAGCATGCAAACACAACTGCTAAGAGCTCTTTCTCAATCTGGGGATATTGCATCTCAGTCTACGTAAAAGTTCTCGATGCATAGGCTACTGATCTATCCTCTTGAAGAATGCCTGCACCTAGACCAAATTTAGAAGCATCTGGGTTGGCAATTTCTGTTTCAGGACATCAAATATGCTTCCATGACTAAATTTCCAGCTCTCTGAGCAGTGGTAAAAGTTGGCTTAAATATGGAATGAAATTGCCTAGGTAGGTGATCATGGCAAGAAAATGTTGTAGGGCTTGGACATTGTCTGCAGCTGGCATCTTGAGAATTGCTGTTTTTTTGGAAGGATCTGGTCATAAGCCTGAACTGGTAAAGAAGTGACAAACAAAAGTAACTACTCATAGCCTGAATTTGCACTTCTGAGGATTCGGCTTATGATTCAATTCATGTGCTCTTTCCAGAACTTTCTTAAGGTTTCCCTCATGTTCAGCTTCACCATTGCCTCCTAGAATATCATATACTATAATAGCACAGGGAAAGCCAGAAAAAATGTGTTCCATTGCACACTGAAAGACTTCACTGGCAGAATTTATTCCAAATGGCATTCTCAGAAATCTGTATCTTCCAAATGGTGTACCAAATGTGGTTAACAATGAAGATTTTTGGTCAAGCAAAATTTGTCAAAATGAACTCTTTGCATCTAAGACAGAAAAAACAGTCATGTTTGGCATGAGGGCAGCAACCTCTTCAACTGTGCACATTGGATGATGAGGCCTTTTTAATGCTTTGTTCAGATCTCTTGGATCATTACATATTCAGATATCATCTGAGCTTTTCTTATGAACTACTACCATGGAGGTTACCCATTCAATAGGTTCTTCTACTGGAGAAATGACTCCTAGCTGCACCATTTTGTGTAGCTCGGCTTTGACGCTGCTTTGCATAGCTACTGAACTTTCCGTGCTGGTCTGACAACTGGGTTGTCCTCTGGGTCTAACTTCATAGAGTACACAACTGGTAGTTTGCCTAGTTTGTCTACAAAAATATCAGCATACTCAGAAAAAATAGTTTGGGTGAAATTTGAGCTGTTGTCATGCAGGCTTACATGGTGGATTTCTTTATTAAATGAAAGCAGTCCCAATTTCAAACTGTCTCTGTGGCCTAATAATGAATGCATGATGTGTGTCTTGACTATGAAAAATTGCAAATCATAGCTGTTCCAAGCAGAGTAACATGAAAGCAGTACTGAGCCTTCAGTTTGAATCTCTTCACCACCACCACCATAAGGAACACGCTTCGCATACCTTATCAAATCAAGTTGCTCTGCAGCTTTCACTATAGCAAACTTGCTTGCTGACATAACAATACACTCCAAGTCAGTATCTACTTGGAGATCTATGGGACTCCCATTAATCCAAATAGTACAAAAGATCTCATTCTTTGTCCACAAATCTACTCCGCTGACTGTTTCACCAAGCATAAACACACCATCAACATAAAAAGTAGGGTCACAGCTTTCTAATTGATCAACACCTCTTGGTATGCCCTATTTTAATAAAAGAATGTGCCTTATTTGATTTACAAAACCTTTTGAAATAATTCCACTTATTGCAAGAATTACACCTGCTGACCAGAAGTTGAGCACTTTTCTCTTTTGGGTTAGTGATTTCCACCATGGTTATAACAGTTGACTATGAAACTGGGTGTTGGCACATGTTTTGACTTTGCTGACTCCCCATATGCTCCAATTCGGACCTTCCCCGTTAACAAATGTTAAATATATAAACATAAAATAAAATAAAAATATAATTTATGTCCACATGGACCACCACCACCATGAAGGCCAAATAATTTACACACACATGGACCACAACCATGTCATAATCATACTTGTTCAGCTTGAGGGATTTAGGGGCCTTAACACACCAGAGGTCTTGGCGCTTGAAAGACAACTCACTGTCACTGTTTTTGTCCAGCCCTGTGAGTACAGAATCTGTGTATCTTACTATGGAGTCAACAACCGGTAGATTTCTGACTGGAGGGTTTAAGCACAGTTAGGTTGGGGGATTTTTTTCTTGTAACTTTCAGTTTTAGAAATGGTGGTATGTGTTGCAATTTTAATTTCCAATGATTCCTAGTCTTTTTAAACCATGAAGGCTTAGGCACTGAATTTTTTATTCCAGCCTCAGAATATGATAATTTCCATCATATTTGTATGTAGTGCTATGGAGACATTACAGACTATTACTATTAATATTATTAATATATCATTATTATTATTTGTGAGCATGATGCCTCACCCTTACTTAAATATTTGTATCTCTCCCAGGTAGTATGTAATGTGGTAATTAGATCATCATTATTTTGATTTTTAATGAATAGTAAGCTATAGATTACTGTTCAGGGCATGCATTTTGCCAACAATAGATGTAGTTATCCATACTGATATTTCCAAGACTGGTTATTATTTTCTATTATGTATCCATTTTTACTTTTTATTTTGCCTCCACATTTATCAGTGTCAGCTTTGGCTTCCCACATTACTTAGGCCATGTTTTTTTTTATCTATAATAGAGACTTACTGCTTGTCTTGATACCTTTAAACCTCCCCCCCTTACCAACTGTGTAGCTGCCACTTGTGGTTATCTGGATATTGGTAAGAAGCACAGGACAGGTGGACACTATTCAGTGTCAGGATCTTTATGGATGTGTTTGCCTGCCCAGATCCCATTTATGTTTGGTAAGCACCAGTGAAATTAAATATGTCAGAAAGCCATGATACGGTTATCTAACAGGCACCTATGGATCTCACTATCAATCTCTGACAGGACATTGGCAACTGTTCTACATATCTCCAGCTAAGATGCTCTCTTTCAATGTCAGGTCAGTTAGGACTACTGTTACAGTAGACCTGGTCTGTGACATTTACCTGACATTCATTACCAAATGTGATTTTAGTGTCAACTAGATACCCAGTCTTGCAGCCATCATGGTGTCAAAACATTTGGTTTTGCAGTATTTCAGACCAGGTGGGTCTGGCAGTGGGGTTGCAGTATTTCATCATTCCTCTGTTGGGCTTAGAGGAATTACAGGTGGGCTTCAACCTCCTTTCACTTTATAATGGCATTGGGAGCAAACTGTTGGTACTTCCCTGTCTACTGCCCAAGACATAATACAGGGATATTCCTTAAGGAGTTTATGGAGTTCCTTGTCTCCAACATGTTATTACCTAGATGGTTGATTATGGGTGTTTGTGTTGATGAGTAGTCACTAAGTCTTATTAAAGAATTCCTGACTATTATGCACGGATTCAGGTTTGCTCAGGTGATGACTTTCATGATTCATATAAATAGGAGCATTTACAACTTGGTATCCAACTGTGTGTTTTGAACTTTGACCTCATGTTGGAGCTAGTCACATAGTCTGAGCAAAGCCTTTTTGACTTTTTCATGGACCTACCCAGGATTTTTTCATCACACCCATGTTTGATGGTCTTTAGGTATTTGTGTTGTGTAACACAAGAATTATTAGCTTGCACTATTTTTTAGTATCTTCAGGACTTCAGTGTTTTTGAGTTGTCAAGACCTATAACAAGGTCTAGATGTCGTCTCCTGATTTGGTAACCCTGAATTGTTGAAATGCTGTTAATCTTTTTCCACAAAAGCCATGCTATGATTTAAACTCTGTGACATAAGGTGAATGGAACAGAGATTAGAGAGGATTTGTTTTCAGATTCACCTGCTGGACGTCCGGCTTCAGTTACATTATTCTGTTTAAGAGGCTGAGGTGCCATGAAAGAAATCTTTATTTCTGCCTTAGGATATTTCATCACTGACAAATTGCCACTGGCGTGTAAGTTCAGTAAACCATCAAGAGCAAAAACAAGACAACATTTAATATCAGTAATGAGGAACACAGTATAAAAACATGTAAAAACGATAACAAAAACAGCCCTGCGTCAGTCAGATTAGCAGTACATGATATGGTAGCTCTGCAGACAGAGTTCAAAAATCACCAACATCAGTACTAAAATCTGAAAAATGACAATTTCAGTGCTTTGGAAATAGTATTCATTGCAATAGTTAAGAGCTTACCATACCTTAAGAATGAATACAGTTGCTCCTGATAATGAATTAAGCTCAGAGGTTAACTAGCAGATACACACATCAATCTAGATATTTAAGATATGAAAATAATTGTATGTTCATGCACACATGCAAAGGTGTTTGTGAAAAGTATCTATTCATGTTTCTCTACATATATCTGCATCTATCTGCTATCTAATAAATGGGATATCTTCTAAACAGATATAGTACAACCCCTCCTGCTTGGCAGTCATTGAAGTTTAGATCAAAGATGAGGCAGTGTTTCAGAAAACATCAGGGAGAACTACCACCAGAAGTGTAGCAAGGGTGGGGTGAAGAGGGCAGACTTCTGAGTGCAAAGTGTTAGGGTATTGCATGGAGCAATGCAGTGCCTGCATTTTGTTTTTGGTATCAACATTTCTGCTAAAGCAAAAAGGCAGTTCAGAGCTTCATGCGCATTAAGCTCTAGCAAGCAGACTGGCTTGTTACAGTTTAAAAAAAAGTAGAAACTCCTCTTCTTCTTTTGTTGCTCTTCAATTGAGGAGCTGATGGGGTGAGCATCTGGCTGTAAAAAGCTGATTGGTGCATTTGTATTAGAGAACTGCATCTCCAAGGTTAATGAAATGAAAATCATTAGACTGACTGATTCTAGGAAGGTGACATCTGATTTCTTACTGGAGTCCGAGTTTTGTTTGTCTCTATTTCCTTGTGTGTTTTCACCTTTATACTTGGAAACACAGGTTTTGTCTTGAATGTCACCATGCTTCTTGAATGACTTATGGATCCCTTGCACAAGGGATCTCAAACTCAAATAATCATGAGGGTCACATTTGGACTAGTACATCCAGTCAAGCTATGCCTAACACTTCAAAACAAGTTTAATAACTTTAGTTTATTAACCTTAAGAACTAGTGCTGTGAAAAAAACTTTGAGGGACACACAGTAATTTTAGTTCTAATGGTATAAAAACAAAACATATTTAGAATTTTATATGTTAGATATTTCTCCTGCAAATAAGTAAAATTGTGCATGTTTATTGTGAAATGACTCCAAAAGCACTTATATTATCAAGGCTGTGATATTCTGATAATAAACTAATAACGTGTAAGCCCATACCTGGGTTGTGTCTTCATTGTATTTCAAAAATATGACAAACTCTAGCATCAGCTTCACTTGCACATCTACTGATTCATTACCTTTGACTTGACTGTTAAGAACGCAAACAAATCTAATTGTTACAGGAAAGCAGTTCAGCTTGCTGCTGTCAGACACACGCAGAATATCATAATTAAACAAATCAATGATCTGTTTAACATAATCATGCAATTGCCCCTTGCTTTCAGAGATATCCTGCACGAAGAAAAAGAAAATGACTTTCTCTGTATACTTCTGATATATAATACAGAAGACAGTGGATGACCTAATACTAATAGTAATGGAAATCAACTTGTTATTCACAGACACATAAATTGCTTCCAAGAAGTCTATCACTGCTCATTTACTAGTGATTATTTAACTGCCCTTCACTTTCACACACAGTCAACTCCCCCACACTAAATGACACCTACTATGATAACCCTCTGATACCAGTATGTTATGGAACTGAAAGAAAGAATGGCTGCAATAATTCATTTAAACTTGCTGTCCTCAGACCTGTATGCACTGCCACACCTGAGCAAATAATGATAACTTCAATGTGATCACGAGTACACTTTGCTTTCATGCATGGATTACCCTTAAAAACAGACACGTTTGGCTGTCAACCCCGATGTGCAATTACAAAGGAAATGAAAGTGATAATGGCCACAGTAATTTATTTCAACTTGCTGCTATCATTTATATCCCACACACAGAACCATGATTTTCAGAATAACTGTAAAAAACAGAAACAAATTTGAAAATCTGAGATGGCTGACATAAAAAGAATGATAGGGAATCTAAAAGATAAAGGCAACAGTACAGCAATCAGCTTCAAGTATAGCTCAAAATGATCAAAGAGAATCAATAAGTAGGGAAAACAAGAATGCAGCAAGACAGCATGAAAGAATAGTAGTAGTGGATTTATACTTATAGAGGAGTACAGATAAAAAACTTAAAGTAACATATACATTTTATATATCTTATGCAAGATAACCAAAATTAAAAAAAAAAATAAATAAATATATGCCGAGTACTATCTATGAAGCCAAAACCACAAGACTACAATTTTTTTTTTACTTTCTCCAAGTCTTTTGGGTTTTTCATTCCGTAACAGGAATGGACTCCATTCCTAGTGAAAGTACGATTAAACTTCATGAAATTAGTATCGGTAAATCTTTGATGTTAGCCAAAAGTGCTTTTTGCAGCACCTGCAATGTGCCCAGAAATGACTCTTTCTGCAGTTCATATGGAGTTACATATATCGGTAACATATTGAAATACCACTGTAAATTCTTTTTTATGTGACCCTTTTCTTCTTTTGGAAATCTCCGGGTTACCCTTCTCCCACATTGTCCTCATTCTTACCTACAAATTCTTTTTTTTAACAATTTGATGTCTCTCTATATATGAGACACTGTAATCAGTGTGTGTAGCAATTTCAATGATCAAAAGTACTTTTGTCTTTTTTTCATGGACTACTATATCTGGTTTTCTCGCATTTATTTTTAAACTATTGGTAATGGGTGCCAGCATGTGATATATCATAATTTTCTATAATGCTTTGTGGTTCATGTTTCCAATGCATCCAGCTACTTCAATATTGTAATGTTTGCACAATCCCCAATGCAACAGTCCTGCCACATTATTATGCCTTTCAGAATACAGGCCCTCTGCCATTAGTGTCTCTCACCCAGCAACAAGATGTGTGATTATTTCCAATTCTGTTTTACAAACCTGCATTTGTCTGGTTCAACATATTCAATGGAATTTGTAAACCAATGCATATGTAGTCCACAATCTTGAGATGTCAATATTAGCATTTCATATTTTGGTTTAAATTCACCTCTCCTTAACCATTCTTGTGTTAGATCCTGTTTGGTGTGAGGTTATTCAAGGAGTTTTTTGTATTTGCAACTATATTTATGCATTTTCCACATTTCTTGCTTTCTCATCTGATCCTTCCCCTTATGTTCTTTCTTTTGTTTTTTGGCACATTCATTTGCTGCCTGATTTTTGTTTACTTCTGGTTTGAATTCCTTTCCCAATTGACACTGATATGTTTCTGCTAAACTAAGTAGGGAAGTCATCTAGACTTGCTCCTCTCATGTTTTAAAACTTTCACTATGTTTGGATCTTGTGAGGTCAGCAGATATGTAAGTAGTCCTATGATTGTAGATCTATACACGTAATCAGTTTTGAGGAGGCCCATACCTCCTTCAGAATGGAGAATTTATAATCTTGGTATACACTGATTTTTATAAATCATTTGATAAGCATATAGCATTTTTCTTGTTTTCCTGTCCAAATGATCCAATACCTTTTGGATCCAGTCAATCATCCCAAGACTGTGACTTTGTTTCTATATGTCATGGCTGTTTTCAGTATTAATTTTAGTCTTCTAAAATATTCCTAAGTTTTATTCTCAATTGTTTATGTTTTGTTGTTGAACCTTCATCAATTCCCAAATATGTATATACCCCTCCTGCTCAAGTTTCTTTAAATCATGTTCCTGCTCCAGACTAATATTTTTGTGTGGCAGCTTTCCTGCTTTAAAGGTTATGTCTGCACATTTATCAAGAACAAATGACATTCTTGTATTATCTAAGAAAGCTTTAACCACTTGCAGTTGTGCTTTCAGTTCCTCATCTGATGAACTACACAGGTTTAAAATTTGTACACCAAAAGAAGATGAGAAGTCTTTTATTGTTTTCTGGGAGCCATATTATAACCAAGAGCTAAACTGTTAAGTAGACAGTTTAATGGGTTAAGGGCAAGGCAAAAGAGCAGCAGTGACAAAGAGTCACCCTGGAATATCCCCCCCCTTTAGAATTTTTATGCTTGGGATAATCATTTCTCCTTTATTATGGTGTAGCTACAAAGTGGTTTGCCACTGTTTTATAGTCACAGTAATTTAATCAACCAATGTACATTTGTAAGCACTCCTTTATCTATGAATGTAGGATGCTGTCAATTGTTTTTTGTAGTCTATCCATATCATTCTTAGATTCTTCCCCTTTTTACAATTCTCCATTATGACTTTATTTATCATCAAATGATCCATTTTCCACATTACTTTCTTTTGTCACCTTTTGTTTTATTGCCATGATTGAGTGTACTTCTAAATTACTATAAACTCTGTCGGCATCAATTCCAGTGTATAGTTTATACATTGTTGGAAGGCAAGTTATTGGTCTATAGTTTATAGGATATCTTGCAGGTTCTCTCTTAAGAAGGAGTCTGATTTTTCCTATTGTTAACCAGATTGACATCTGTTTGGGGTGGGCATGGCTAAATCTTCATTAGCCAGAAGTTAGGTATTGCATCTGAGCCTGGTTTTTTTCCATTTAGGAACCTTTCTTAATTTTGTTTCAGTTTTTCTGGCTGATACTTCATCCTATTTCATATCCTGTGCACAAACTTTTTAATATTTCTTTTAATTTTTTTGTTCATTCAGCATCTTTATCATGTTCCTCAGGATCTTCAAAGATAATTCTCCAAAATGTGCCTATTTCTTCTTTAGGTGTTTTTTCTATTCCTTTGTCTTGTTTCCCAATTCTCTACAAAACTTTTTTGGGTCATCATTAAATTGAAAACCTTAAATTTTTCATTTATTGGCTTGTTTAAGCCGTTTGGTGAAGTGGTTTTAACTCATCATTAAATTGCTTATTTTGTATGTTTCCTTTATATTTATCTACATATCTTTTAAGTTTTTCTGCCTATGTTGATATGTTTAGTTTATTATTTGCAATAGTGTATGATAGATCCTGGTCTGTTCTAATACTATGCATTGCTCTTATCGTGTCTATCTTTCTGAGTATATTTCTTGATCTGTTTCCTCTTCTGTACTCTTCTAGCAGCAGTACTTCATGTCTTACTTGCTTTATTGTTTTCTCTATTTGATACTTTGATGGTGACATTTGATTTTTTTCTCCTTCCTTTCCCTTACTGCCCAGTATTTTTGTGGTAAGACTATTTCTTATTAATTTAGCTGCACAGTAATATATCCTATTTACTTCAGTTATATCTCATGAATGTTTATGAACAGTCTTTATTACTGTGCTCATTTGTTTTATCAACCTTCCAACTTTTTGAGTCTTACTGACTTTCTGTGGTCTATTTCTTTCATTGATCATAATATGTCTATCCATCTCTATTAAATCAAGTGACTTTTTCGTTAGATCATTTTCTTTTTAACAAAGGGCACATTCTTTGTTCCCCATTTTCTGTGGGCTTTCTACAGAGCGTTCCAGAACATCTGCCTGTGCTATATTCTTTTCAACATCATTCCATATCATCCATTGTTCTTTTATATAGGAACTCACTGGCCTATCACTTCACAGCACTGACTGCTTCAAAACTGCTACAGTTTCCTGTTCCTTCTCTTGCTGTGCAACTCCAGATGAACTTTTGCATTGGTTTCCTACTGAAGGCTCCAAAGGATCTTCATATGGCAACTGATCAGATGCTTCCCACTCCGATGATTTCTCCTTAATTTGGGAAGTCATTATTCTATCATACTGTGATGTTCTCAGAGTTAAAATTTTCTACAATAAATCTGTCACTTCACAGGTAATCCATAACTTCAGTTTCTATTTTTTTAACTTCTCCTTTACTAATCCTCTTTTCAACATCCCCCCTTTGTTTTCTTATTTTCTGTACTGTAACATTTTCCATATTTGGATGCCTTTGCCTGTATTTCTCTTCAAATATCTTTGGTGCTGCTTTCTGTGGAATTGATTAGTTTTGCTTTCTTCTTTGCATAAATGTTGTGCCATATTAAATCTCTTTTTATTCCCATGTCCATATTTTTTCTTCAGATGTCTCCCACTCCTCCTGTTTCTCATTATGTGGGGGACTCATTGTTTCATCATAATGTGATATAACCAGTGGTAGACCTTCTACACTAAGCCCATCACTTTTTGCAGATATTCCATAACTTCAGCTTCTATTTTTTTTTACTTCTGCTATACTAATCTTGTGTTCTGTGTTCCCCTCCACATCCGGGTGTCTTTGCCTGTATTTCTCTTCAAAGATCTTCAGAGCTTTTTTCTTTTTTTTTGTGATAATTATTTTGGCTTTCTTCTTTGCATAAATATTGCACTGTATAATAACTCTCTTCCCTTCCTGTGTCCATATTTCTTTTTTATATCTTTCAAAAGTCTCTAGAGTTTGTTCTTCATATTTTTGGACTTCCTCAGTCATGTCTTTTTCTAAATTGCTGAATTTCATGAAACTGTTGTATTAATGAACACAAATTTGCATTGGAAGCTTTCATCAGTTTTTCTTGTACAAGAATTTTTCTTTCCTCTAATTTCTGTCTTAATGTTTTTGTATATCATCTGTCTAGAAATTCCAGGCTTCTTGCATAATGGTAGTAATATATAATTTCTTTCTTATCCTCATTAGTCCACTTCATCATCTTCATGGATCTTTTTTGGTCTGTCAGATTTTGGGGTTTTTGTGGACTACCACTTCATTCTACAATGGGAAAGGGGCATCTTACCAATGAGCCTGGCCTAACCAATTGTAGGAATGCTTCCATGTCTTGAGGATTCTACACTGTCATTTGTCTCTAGTCCTGGCACTAGTGCACCTACCAGGGTTAAGTACTTTTTTATCCAGGGACTTGTGCACTCAACAGTTTTTTCTATTTTTAATTTACTTCTGTCCATGATATATGCTATATAAAATAAAATCTATATATCAGTGGTGTCTTGGTGATATTTTGTAAAACATATGGTCAACCTCATGAAAGTACTCACCAAGACTTGATGATGAATTCAATTGCCAGGAATAATACTCTCTTTTGCTTGCTGATTTTATCATCTCTCCATTTGGACCCCATAACTTCTAAGAGGACTTTCCTCTTTTAATACAGACTTTGTCAGAATCAAATTACATATTAAAAAAATCAGTTACACTCTTTCAAATCATATTATCATTCAGATACTCTCCATTAAAGTGATATAACTCTAACATAACCCCCTTTTTATATCCATAATACAGTTTATACTAACATATACAAAATCATGTAAGAAATTAGCTACATTAAAAATGAACTGCATAAAAAATATTGCCTGTTAAAAATCCTATTATGAATGTACATATCACATTATAAAAATTAAGGGGATATGATGCATCAGCTTTTTATAGCTTAGATGCCTTATGTTTCAGTATACATGCAATGTTAATACAATTATTAAGTCCTGGTCTATTGCTAGCATTCAATGTCAGTTTCAATCACACTTCTTAAAATTCCAATTTATTTTGCCAATTTCCATATTTCGCAATCTGATGGACTTTTTAAATAACTAAAAATGAAATTTTTTGAAACATGTCAGTCTTGGGAGTGATTACTTAAAGCACTGACATTATCTTTCTTATAGATTCTGTCTATATGTTGGTAAATACACTGTCTTAAACAATTTCCATTTTACCAATATAAAAATGTTGTGCTTGTGTCAAAGCAGTTAACGTATACTACTGTTTTCATCTAATAACTGTATTGTACTACATTCTTTGACATATTACTAATACTCATTGGGTACTTCCTTTTATATTCATTAATATAGGGGCATTGGCTGCACCTCCAAGACTTTTATGTCCCCCCACTTTTTTGCATTTGGTACACCTGAGGGGTAGTTTATTTCTTTCAAACCATGATGCTTTGCCAGAGATGGACTACATCTGTCTCCCTTGGGCTATAGGCTCATGGCAAAGGCTCTTGCCTCCCCCATAGTGCCTTTTTTAGGCAAAGCCATGAGGTCAAAACTAACAACATGAAAATTTCATCAAAACACAAATTCAAGGTCGTGCTGCTAAACCCTAGGAGTCTAAATGTGAAGA
Organism: Protopterus annectens; assembly: GCF_019279795.1. Taxonomy (NCBI): domain Eukaryota; kingdom Metazoa; phylum Chordata; order Ceratodontiformes; family Protopteridae; genus Protopterus; species Protopterus annectens. The sequence continues at coordinate 632,760,547 of NC_056749.1, forward strand.
TGCAATCATTGCAAGCATTTTTAACCCTGGAAGATGATGACATTTGTGCAGCACAGAAACCTGGTTCAAAGCTGTATAGAGAACCCCAACCATACCAAGTTACTCCTCCTATCATACATTCAGACCTCAAACTGTGGGCAGCAAAGCAAAAGGAGGTGCAGTTGCAATATATATAAAAAACATACACACCTCCATCCTGGTTTAACTGTATGACACACAGGACACATTCCAAGTGCAGTTAACCATTGACAGGACCCATATTCAAATCATAGCTAGCTATAGGCCCCCAAGCTTAACTCAAAATGCCCACTCCACCTATCTGGACCTCTTGAAATCCATCAAGATTCAACCCTTTACCCTGATCCTGGGTGACTTTAATTATCCAGCCATAGACTGGAAGAACCACTCATGCCAAAACACAAATGCCCAGAGGTTCCTTGATTTCGTCAATGTAGATGCCTTGGACCAGTTGTTTGACACCCCCACAAGAGGTGAAAATATCTTCAACTTGGTATTAATCAACATAAGTAACCACTTCAGCATCCCTACAGTGTTAATCTCCCTAGTTAGATCCGACCACAAAGCAGTCACTTTTGAAGTCACCATCTCCCCCGACCACCCCCTATATGGGGTAAAACAAAAAAACTTCTCAAAAGCTGACTATAACTTCCTGAGGGAAGGTATACACAGCTTCACAGCTCTATCCCCCTCCATAGGAACTGGCACATATGTCCAAACCTATACTAAAGTACTATATGAGCACTTATATAGCTTTATGGAATCAGGAATTTCTGACAGAATAAAATCCTCCTCCTCAAGGAAGAGTAAACCAGTCTGGTGGACATCTGCAATAAATAAACTCTATAATAAAAGGAAAAAACTCCTGTCCAGGACCAAGAAGGAGCAGGTACTTAATTGGAAACAATCTCTCCATAGTCTGAATAAGCAAATAAGAGCACTAGTAAAATCCTCCAAAGCAAACTTTGAGTACAAACTGGCCACATCTACTAAAGACAATCACAAGCCGTTCTTCGCATATGTCTGCAATCTCAAGGGAAGCACCCAGATCTGCTCAGAACTGGTGGTCAAGGACACCACATACACAATCAGCATAGATATGGCCAACCTGCTGGCAGATGGGTTCAGTGAAAACTTCACCCCTCTGTCCCCACCATCAGTAAATTAGGACATCCCCATCACATGCTCCCCTTCCCTTATCTCTAGGGATCAAGTCATCACTGCCCACTCAAAGGCAAAAAAAGCATCTTGCATGGCACCAGACAACATCCCAGGCTGCATCCTACATTAACTCAGACAGGAACTTGCAGCACCTTTAGACACCCTATTCAACCAAAGCCTGAGTACAGGCTTCATCCCAGCTGAGTCATGGACAGCCACTGTCATCCCATTGCACAAAGGTGGGGTGTCCACCAATCCAGGGAATTATAGACCCATCAGCCTAATTGCCTGATCTGCAAGGCCATGAAGTGGATTGCTATGGACCTCATTAACAAGGACATTGGCAACCTATAAACACTTGATCCCACACAGTTTGGTTTCATCAAGAGGAGATCATGCCTGTTAAATTTGGTCTTCTTTGAGACAGTCAAAAAGCCATGGATGAGGGGAAGACAGTGCACACCACCTACTTTGACCTGGCTAAACCTTCAATACTATTCCCCACTTGGGCATAATAGATAAACTCACTCTACTAGGCATCAGTTCATATGTTACCAGATGGGTAGCAAACTGGCTTATTGATAGAACCCACCTAGTCAAAATAGGGGAAGCCACCTCAAGCAGTTGACCTGTAATGAGTGGTGTACCTCAGGGATCAGTCTTGGGGCCTTTGTTGTTTGGTATATACTTTTCTGAGGTGCAGGCCAAAACTAGTGGGCTATGGATAACCAGATTTGCAGATGACTGTAAGCTGGGAGCTGTCATCAGTTCCCCTAGTAATGTGGACATCCTCCAAGAGGGTCTCACCAAAACATATGACTAGTGCCAGAAACATGGCATCAAACTGAATGCCAATAAATGCATCATCATCCCCTTTGGGGAGAATGATGTCTCCACAAATTATCACATTAATAATAAGGTCCTAAACATGCAATCAGTCGTGAGGGACTTGGCACCCAGGTTGATAGCAAATTAACTTTTGACCACCATATTACCTCCATTGTAAAGAAAGCTTTCTACAAGGCCCATCTCATTAGTAAGGGTATCTCATCCAGGGACACGGTAGTCCTAACATCCCTGTATTCTTCCCTTATAAGACCCATTATTGAATAAAATGCTTCTGTCAGCATGCAGCAGCTGGAGAGACCACAGAGGATCATCACCAGGAAGATCCAGGGCCTCAAACATCTACCCTACACAGATAAGCTAAAGGCCATGTCCCTCTATTCATTCTTCTACAGACTCCTCAGAGCTGACCTCTGTCTCCATACAAAGCAATATCAGACCCTGCTTTGATGGGATTGTTGCATATCCACAAGTCACGCTCCACTCGAGTATCCCACATGCGTGACCTCAACCTGGTCTGTGACAGCAATAGGACTTATTGGAGGGACAGATTTGTGCCCCAGAGACTTCCCTTTCTGTGGAATAGACTCCTGCTCCATGTCAAGCAGAGTAACTCATTAATGCTTTTTAAGTGCAACCTGGATAACTGGATGGGGAACAGAAAATACACCCCTGGGATTCCACCCATGTCCCAGCTGGACAGGGTAATTGGTTGCTGACTTGTCAGAACATGGGCTAAATTCTTGGCTAGGCTTATAAGGGCTTTGGGGCCAATAACCTAGTAAATTCCTATGATTCTATGTTCTTCACATTACACCCACTTTTATTCATTGCCACCAAATCATGGTTTGGGGTATATAGTGGGCAAATAATATATTCCACCACTTTCTAAAAATCTCCTTCAAATCTACATTTAACCCTATAATTAATAACCATACTTCTGTCATATGCATGTGTTAAATGATCATTCTACTTGAATTCTTTATGTCTTGTTCATTTCCCTTCATGAAATATTTGCTGAAAATGTTCATAGCTATACTTAATTTCATCAGTAAGTTCATTCAACCATTGCTCAGAATAACCTCTCTCAGAAACATATCCTTTAAAACGATTATTTCCTATAAAAACTATCTGTAGTCAGAAGTAATTTTAGATGCCCTTAGCATCTTTTATGTGATAAAAGTTTAATTTTGAAAAAAATGTCTGGCAACTGTTGAAATGTAAAAAGGTATTTTTTCCCCTGTACTTTACTGACAATGAGTACCTACTCAGTCAGCCTATCCCTGTAATCAAATGTCAATGAATAAATCAGTTTATGAAACAATCCAAAGCAATATATTTATATTAGTAGTATCTTTGTACAAATAAATACCTAAATAATTAACTCCTACATCTGAAAGGGAATGTGTAATTTAAAAAAAAAATCAGTGTTTTTATTTATACATTTAACAAATTCAGTCAACTGTTTTTTTCATTACTGATCAATAATATAGAATATCATCCGTAAACCTCAAGTAAGTGGTCCATAGTGTATTCTTGAACACATTTTTTTTTCCACAAGACTAAACAGGCAAAAATTAACGTACAAGCTGCATCCATTGCCACTGCATGTATTTTCCCCATAAACCTTTTTGCATTTTAAATCAGTATGCAATCACAGTATAAATTTAACAAATTATAACAATTAACTAAGAAACAAACTATATACAGAGTCCATAACAAATGTTAGCATTTAAAAAAAAACATTAACAATTTTCACATAAATCACTAAGTTTTCATCAAGATAAATGCTTATGTATGATGTTTGATGTTCTGCCATAAATAGTTTATAATTCTTTATCACATACATTCATTTGCAAGGCAGATAACATCAGTAGATGAGAGGACAGTTTTATTTTTCCAGTTCATTGTAATAACTTTCCTGGCAATAGCACGAATGGACCAAATGAGAGGCACTTGTGTTCTTGGTATGGAATCTGGAATAGGTCCATTAAATAAAATCAAAGAATTTATAATGCTACAATTGTCTGACCACAATGCCTTAGAAAATTTTATGAATTCTACCCCAAATCAAACCATTTGACATTCTGTAATCATATGAATCCAATTTGCATCTAAGACCTCATCATATCTCCAACATTTTATTTTTTTCTTTCTTAAAAATTAGAGTAATTTTATGTGGTATTAAAAAGCTTCTATGTAAATACTTTCAAGTAAAAATTCTCCAATAAAATGATAAGGTGGTATTATTTACAGATTTCAAAGACATTGTTTTATTAATATCTGAAAAACTTTCATTATTCATTTTTGTTGAGTAGTCCCAATAAGATGGATTAAAAACGGTAAGTTCAGTTCTTAGAATCTTATAAATTATTGATGGATAAGACTTATTTTTGATTTCCTCACTATTAATTTTAAAGAAAAATTCTAAAATTTTAGGAATGAGCTTTCTATTCATATTTAATAGTACTTGTATTTATTATTAATCAATTCCCTAAACGTCTGTATACTTAACCAATTACATTTCTTTATACTATACCTAGCCAAAAGGTGCTCAGCTATATGCAATTTCCATTTAAAAACTGAAACCAGAATTTTAATCTATTTTCTCTAAGATCAAGTATTTTTTAAAATTAAATGACTCTAAACAACCATTAGCATGAGCTGAGGGAAACATAAAAATTAATAAATCTTTAACAAGATAATTATTATCAATCACTTTTTTGAACGTAGTTAAAATATAATTAACAAATGAAATAGTGGTATGAATTTTCCTGGTACTCATGGTAAAATATTTTATGATCCAATATCTTTTATTACTGTCTGATTGAAAATGTATATTCATTTTAGGGTTATAATTTGAAAATAAAATTGTTTCATGTAATGTTTTCCAGTTCAAAGAATAGGAAGAATTTAACCAATGACTCATTATATTTAACATGACAGTGTTAGCATATAGTTGAATATTAGGGAATCCAATTCCACTTTCTTCCCAGCTGTTAACATGCCAGTCAAGAGCTATTCTTGATTTTTGGAGATACCACAAAAACTCAAGTAATGCAGATTTTTTTTTTTTATAATTTGGGGAGCTGAAATAAAATCAATGACTGCATGTGAAACAATATTTTTGGTAAATTTATCATTTTTATTAAAGTAAGGCTGTCTTCTATTGTAAAAAACAGTTTGTTCAAATTATCAGTTAGTTTTAATATTATATTAATACAAATTTGATAATTTACAGAGACTGATTCTTTCCAGTTAGATTTTAAGACGTACGAGCAAGCAATGGAATATCCAATGGTTTAATAATCGTAAGCGCTTTCACTGAACCAAGTGAATCAGCTACTTCAGATAATTTAAAAATGCTTAACTTCCCAGTTTAAAAAATACTTACACAGGAATGCTAAACCAATGGGCTGGCAGCCCAAATACATGATGTCATTCAACATGATGCATTTAAAGCAGCATTAACCATATAAATGTAGTTGTAAGTCACAATCATAAAAATCAACAATTATATCCAAAAAAGAACACACAAATAATCAGTTGAAGTACTAGATAACTAATGAAGTAAAATAAAATGAAATAAAGGAAATATTATAATGTAATGTAAGAATAAAATGTAAAAATAAGATGTAAAAATGTAAAAATAAAATACATCTACATAAACACAAATGATGGACAATGAATATAAATATAAGAATATGTATAAAATGTATGCATCCAACAATTTTTTACCCATAACAATATTGTATAGTCTTGCACTAAGCACAGATGTTAAAGAACAATCAAATGTGTGTGCTAATATACAATTAGGTAAATAAATCAACAGGCCTATCTTGCCAGGGCTTTCAATTTCAACAAGCTTTTGACAGATAAAGCTTCATTCAACCCTGGAAAGGTATATGCAGCTGTTACAATCTGCCACTCTAACTCGGCCTCTTCTAATTTAAGTTCCCAAGGCCCCCCTCTTCGGTTATGTTCCACTAGTTGTAAAACAACAAATGAAAAATGATGGCTTGGAAAAGTGAGAGTATGTTTAGCTAAAGCATTGGTACTAGTTTTATTCATGATACTGTACTGATGCTCATAAATCCTTTGTTTTAATTTCCTCTCTGTTTTCCCAATATAGAATGCCTCGCACCCATCATAAAAGCTCCATAAACAACTCCTTGAGAGTCACAATTGTATATGTCATGCATGTAATACTCCTTGTTTTTAATTTTTACTTTATTGGTTACTTTAATGAACTTGCATTGGCGGCATCTCCCACACTTTGTCATGCCTGTGTTAAATTTGAAAATTCTTTTTGGCCTTTCAGCTAAACCTTTCAAGTTCACCCCCTTTCTAAATGTTAGTTGAGGTATTAGGCCCAAGGAACTTCTGAGATGGGGGTCATCTGAGATGAATGCCCAATTCTTGTTGACAATCTCTCTAATGACTCTAGAGTCTAGAGAGTAAGTTATTAAAAGTCTAGTTAGTTGGTCCCCACCCTGCATACTTGTAAGAACAGGGGATACTGCATTATGTGTGGGGGAGCTTAGAATGTTGTGGCCTTTGTGTAACAAAGGAGTAAAATGACCTGATGTCCTTTTTGTAATGACGTCTTCAAAAATCATCCCCACAAAATCCATTGGGTAACCTCTCTTGTGAAACATAGATCTTAACAGGTCACATTTGGCTATAAAGTCATCAAAGTCACTAACCATTCTAGCAGCCCTTACTGCTTGACCCTTCACCACTGCTTTTTTTGGTGTAATGGATGACAAGTAGAGAAATGCAAAAAGGCATTAGAATAGGTTGGCTTACAGTATATAGTAGCTCTAAATCTATGATTATTAAGGTCCTTTGCTAGATGGATATCTAGAAAGTCAGTGTAATCAATACCTACTTGGAATGTAAAATCCAAAAAAGTAGTGTAGGATTTAATTTCACTGATATATTCATCAATCAGAGTCACTTCACCCCTCCATAAAAAGAACATGTCATCCTGGTACCTAGTGTACCAGACTACATGGTCCTTAAAGGTGGGAGAGTCAAACAAAAATGACCTTTCCCAGTAAGCCATTATGGTGTTGGCAAAGCTGCTGCCACATGCAGCTCCCATAGCCACACCGCTTCTCTGCAAGTATAACTCATTGTTAAAATAGAGAAAGTTGTTAAGTAACACTATCTCAAGGAGTGTTTCGATAATGTGCACCTCTTGGTTGTCTATACCTCTCATATACAAAAATTCCCTAACCCATTCAATACCAAGTTGTTGAGGGATTACGGTATACAGGTCCTTAATGTCCACTCTGAGAAACACTAACTTGTCATTGAAATCCAAGGAAGTGCCATGAGTCCTGACAAATTTGTTGTTCCAACTTTAACACTGGTTTAAGTTTGGAATCAATATATTTGGCACATGCATACAAAATGGAACCCCGACCATCTACAATTGGTCTAAACAGTGGATTAGTTAGATTTTTGTGTATCTTTGGGGTTCCAAAAAGGTCAGTATTACTGGAGCAGGCATGGTCAGGTATGGGTATATGTCAATATCTATGCTCCCTTCCAAAAACAAGTTGGAAAGAGTTGCATTGATAAACCTATAGGCTCCATTGACCTGATTACGACTAACTTTTTCGTATGCTACACTATCCAGGACTATGTGCATCCTATGGACATAGTCATGTTGGTCCATGAACAGAACACTAAACCTCCACCTTTGTCAGGTTGCAGCAAAGCCATGGAGGATCATAATGTAATACTCATAAATAATAATAGAATTTGGTGACCTTTGCCTAACATACAAGGCTGCATCAAAAAATAATGGGTATAGTTCCCCATACTAAAGGGGTGGCAAGCCACAAAAACTATGGGCTAGGCTTGTAAATGCCTCGGCAGATAGCCTAGTAGAACCTATAAACAACAACAACAACACACACAAAACAACACAATTATGTGCAGCTTTATATACGTCATTTATTGTCACTTCTCTTTGCATCAAATGCTGCTTGTTTGCATTTACATAATTTACATTTCTTCTTAAAGCCTACACAGTGGCAAACACAACTGTACATGATTCAGGTAATGATTTCTTCTTACCAGTTCTTACAGTAACATATTTTGCTTGCTTAATAAAACTTTGTTATATAGTATTAGTGGTTTCAAATTGCTTTTGATGAGAAGCAGAGAGACACATTTACCAAATGATTACTTCTGTTTATGGCCAGAACCCAATAAGAAGAGGTGTCTCTCTTCTGTTGGGGGTGTACGCTGACAGCATTGGTTTGGTTAAGTCACTTGACCACAGTCACAGAGAAGATAGGTGAAAAGTGAAGGAATAAAATTAAACTATACAGTATTCAACAGCTCACAGGCTTACCCTTCAGTGTTAAAATGATGTACTGCCAAGCAGGCACATATTATGTTACATTTGTTTTGATAGAAAACTTTGACTTTAAAGACAGTATTCTTTTCACTTTGAAACTACATAAAATGTTCATTTCTCTGTCTTTTTCAAGCAGTAGTAGACTGACCAAGAGAAGTTAGTCATTTTATAATTTCTACTTACTTTTTTGCTTGGTATTATACATTTGTTTAAATATTTTCTATTTTCAGTCAAATGTCCATAGATGACAATAAACTGAATTTTGTATGATATGGCCTATATATGTATATATATATGTATGTATATATATATATATATATATATATATATATATATATATATATATATATATATGTAGGATCCATACAGATCCCCAACAGCACTTTCTGCCGAAGCAGAAATCACCAAACATACATAAACGAAAGTGCTGTTCACAGAAGCAACACTTTCAGTTATGTATGCTGGTTGTGCCGGTCGCACTATGGTGGGGTTAAGGAAAAATTCCCTTTTCCCCATTGTAGTGCGACCTCGGAGTGAGAATATAAATGTAGGGGGGTGTGGGGGGCACAGTCCTCCATATGGGAGGTGCAGGGGCTTGCCCCCCTGCATAAAAGAAGATTTATTTTTGGGGGTTTGTTTTCAAACAGACTTTAACAAAAGCACTTTTTCGGTGAAAGCGTTTTCGTTAAAGTGCATTCAGTTTTTGTGGATTTGGACTACTGAACTTTCATTCAATAGTCCTAGATATATATATATATATATATATATATATATATATATATATATATATATATATATATAAAATGGCTCTATGCTAATTTTTTTTTTCATTTTTCAATTTAAACATATGCATCAAAATAATATTCTGCAGGTTGTCTGCTTAGTTGCTCACTATCTGTGCCACAGATGTCTTTCTTCTTACATTATGTTTGTTTGTACCTTTCTTAGCAAAGAAAACTGCATCTACAACAGATTCACTATAGTTTTATGATAATATTGTTTATGAACCTTTGAGTAAAAAGAAGATATTTTAAACAAACATGTTGAAGTGACTAAACCTATTCCAACCATCCAAAGACACTGATCTCAATATAACTAGATCAGGGGGTCTCAAACTTGCAGCGTTTAGGCTGCCCATAAAACCCTCCTAATGAGGATAATGAAATACATTTTTATTCATGTTTGTTTAACCACTTTATCCTAATCAGCACTGAAAAAGATAAAGTGGGTAATCAAAGAATAAAGAACGCATGAATATCACACAGGTAAGCCGTGCATCTGTTTAATCTCTCCCTCTCACATATTAACAGGAAATGGCTAGTTAGTCTGTGCCCTGTTAGTGTAGAAGGTAATCTCCTGAAATCAAGTGTGCTCATAGTTTATCAAATGCAACCAATGGGGTCATGAAAGCCTTTTCTCTGTCAGGTATTTTTATGGGGAAAAACACAAATCCAAGATCACAGTTCAATGGTGGTGTACTGGTGGAATCAAATATTTAATTGGTCAAAATTATGAACATGTTACCTGACACCAGTATGCATGATTTATGATTTCTTTGGCAGGGTGCAATTTCAACACAAGATTCTAACTTTTTGAATGTGGACAAACCATCAGGTCCCACTAACTTTGGTATTCAAAGGATTCATACAAAGCATCCACCACAAGCACTTACATTGCCAACTGGTTGATCTATTACACAGCAGCTAGCAATTTTCATTAATAAAAAAGTAAAAAAAATATTATTACAACATATGAGCATATTTTCGAATGACTGTGGTATATTTAAGCAATAACCCATGCCTGGGTGTGGGTAATGGTGTAGTTTGGTCACAAGTCTGAAGCCTGAGTGGCCAAACAAAGACAACCGTGGGTAAATACAGCATTACCCACACCCAGAAGTGGGTTATTGCTATTATATAATGACATTATTTAAGAAATAAAATACTTACTTTTCTTAAATAATGGCATTGTATAATGCTTCTGTGTTGCTCTTCTGCAGCTGTCTGGTATTCTGCAGCAGTTCTGATGTACTGCGCATGCGTATGCTTACGCAGTACATCAGAGCTGTGTATGGAAGCAATGGAGAAAGCAAGATCTCCGTTGCTTTTTAGAAAGTGTCTTGTTATGTCAAAGGAGTTTAACATAGCGAGACAGCTTTAAAAAAGCAACAGCAATCTTCCTTTCTCCGTTGCTTTTTTAAAGCTGTCTCGCTATGTTAAACCCGTTTAACATAGCGGGACAGCTTTAAAAAAAGCAATGGAGAAAGGAAGATCTCCTTTGCTTTTTTAAAGCTATCTCCCTATGTTAAACTCCTTTAACATAGTGAGACACTTTCTAAAAAGCAACAGAGATCTTGCATTCTCCATTGTTGTAACAAAAAAAAACAAAACAAAATAAAAAAAAAAGACATATCTAATGGAAAAAGTCTGGGCGACCGGACCTTTTTCCATTAGTATAAGTCTCATTTACAACGGGCACCCTGACCAATCAGCGTGCACGTTTTGGAATATTAATGGGGGGGGTCATTGTATAATTTAGTTTGATTAATGGGTGCGACTTACCATGATTACATTATTTTTGTTAGTGATGTCGCTGATCATTGTAATACCTCACATTACTGAACTGCAATGATTTAATGATATACTAGTAGGTCTCAATAAATTAACAATTCAAGACAATAAATTATTATTGAATTTATGGAGGTAATTTTAAGGAATAAGTATTTTTATTCAGAAGGTGAACAGCTCTCGGTTTTCACCATGGGTGCCACAGTAGCCCCGATTACAATGTAAATTTTAATTTTATTTTGTGGTAGGAGAATACTTTAATTTTAAATTCAACATTTAAGATGTACATACATTTCTAAGCCCATTTTAGGTGGCATCATTATTTTCAGAGAGGAGGCAGTACCTCCCGGGATTCTTTTATTGATTGCATTTTTGAAATTTACACATAATGCTGAAAATGAAACATTTGATTTTTTTTTGATCTCACAGTTTTTAAAAAAGAAAATGAATGATTGTTTTGGCTGTGCTATTTTTAGAAAACTCACTTTTTCCAATGTTTATCTACATTTTGATTGCAACCAGCCTTTCAGGAAAAAAAGCCGTTACTAAGGAACACCTATTATTCTTTTCAAGATTAATTTCTGAAGACAGGGTGTTCAGACTGGAAATGGATACACTTGTAGACTTGTTAAAGGACAGAAACTACCAATAAAAATATTGCTGAAGTATGCAATGAGCTCCATCTAGGGAGAAAAATACAATTTAAACTTATTTTAAGTAACAGAAGCTTTAACAACTCATTGGATTTTTATATATCTAAGGTCAAGATTATTCCTTAATCTATTGACTCTAATAACATTAGGGTGAGGGTTATGAAAAAAAATGATACATGGCATTTGATAGAAAAATAAAACAGAAATTGATACGGGAATCACCATTTGTGTATAGCAGGAATTTCAATGTTAAACAGTTTCTTGAAATTGGACACCACACTGTTATGAACAAGAATCTGACCAATAACTGGTGCATGAAAAATTGTGGATGTTGCAGATACCATAAATTTATTGTTGACTTAGCCAGTAGAGGTCATTTTCATTGCAACACTGGTGGTGATTAATCTACCTGTCATATGAAACTTATTATTTAAGCAAAACAAGAAGGAGGTTGTGGGACAGGATGTATGAACATGCATACGACATCAGGCATGGCACCATGCTACAGAGGGGTTGGAGTATGATAGACCACACTGGACTACAGAGTGCTTGTTTGCCCATTAAAATGATGACTACATTTGAGTTATGATTAAAGGACAACCTTTCAGTGGCTACCACCTTAAAATTAAGGGATGCCAAATTATGATTATTGCATTTTTTTTTTATTTTTCATTCATGTAACTACTGGTTATTTTGTTTCTGTATATATCATGTAACATATACAAAAAAGCATGAATGCTCAAGGCTTTTGCAAAGATTTTATTTAAAATGTTTGCTATTAAGAAAACAATATCATTTTGGCAATATAAAGACATTTACTGGAATTTAGTTTAAGTCTGATACTTTTGTATTGTGATTCAACTTCTTGGAGAGGTCTGTTTTTTTCTTTTTAAATTGCACTAAAGAGTTTGCTATCTGATCAAATGAGTGTGCTTAGTCTTTAAATAGAAGTGCTTTATTTGTTTAGATTCTGATGAAATCCTTTACATCAGGGGTGTCCAACCTTTTGGCTTGCCGGGGCCACTTTGACTGAACAGAAATTGTTTTGGGGCTGCATAAAAAATATATCATATAGCTAACTCTTTCGCTGCCACAGGTGACCAAAGTTGATCTCCTGGCTGTACTGTAGGTGCATTTGAACAATGAATACATGTAATAAATGCCTAATATTTACCTTACAATTCTAATTCTCTAATCTAACAGTTAACTCTAACATCTTATAATTTTTTTTTTTACAAAAATAAACAGATATTCACTACAGCACTACCATTTCTCACTGGGAAAACTACTCCAGCAGTCCAACTACATAAAATGTCAACATTAGCAATCCTGCAATACTATAATCCACAAAAATAAGCCAACAAAGCTGCAATAAAGTAAAGAATTCACATTACTGGCTTAATAAAACAATTCTAAATAAGATATAAGAGGATCACCCAAACAAATGATTGGCCCCAGAAACATGGCCTCAAGCGAAATGCCAAAAATGCATCATCATCTCCTTTGGAGAGAGTGATTCCCCCACAAATTATCACATTAATAACAATGTTGTATGCACGCAATCAGTTGTAAGGTGCTTGGGCACCCAGGTTGATAGAAACCTGACTTTTGACCACCATGTTGTCTCCGTTATATGGAAAGCTTTTTACATGGCCCACCTCATTAGTAAGGGTATCTCATCCGGGGACAAGGAGGTCATAACATGTATTCTTCCTTTATAAGAGGCATTACTGAGTGCAAAGCTCCTTTTGGCATGTGCCTCAGCAAAACACCCTGTCAAAAGAAAGACTACAACCATTTCTGACAAAAAAGGTCAAAGAACTAAGTTCACTTAGTTTTCCAGACTAAAACGCTTCTTGCTTTCCTCCGTCTCTCACTGCCCCCTATAAATTTCATCACTGACTTGCTTTCCAGGCTAAGAAAGATCCTGCCTTAAGAGACTTCCTCCACTTCAGAAATACTGGTTATACTTAAAATGTTCACTACAAAGACCACAGCCTTCACTTCCACATAAACAAGCCACTCTGTGTGGACAGGTTCTTGACATAAAAACTTCAACTTCTGTAAAAAGCTCCTCTTATTATCAAGCAATGTAGTTCAGCAACACAACAACTGGATGGATAGCCATAAATGTACCCCTTGAGTAAGTAGCATAGCCTTCATCACCGAATAGAAAATCCACATTCTATACTTTCCTAGCTGGATGGCTAAGATCTAATATTGGTTACTCAAGTCTACTTGCCCAAGAAGAGGGGCTTATTTAACTAAGAATTCCATTTGCAAAAATATATTCAGTATACATATTAAATCTCTCTCACTTTCACACACACACACACACACACACACACACACACACACACACACACACACACACACACACACACAAAAAGAGCCCCTATTTCTAAAATAGGCAACCTCAGTAATCACATGGCACACACTCACTGAATTAAATTGTCTGGAAGTAAAATATATCTGAAAAAAAATCATACTAGAGATGGACTCATCCATCCAATTTGCCATCACCAAAAGGACCATCAATAAATTAGCAAACAACTGCTCAGCAAAAGGTAAATCAATAAGAAATCAAACTCTCTAAGATCATACTACAGTAGCTTAATAAGAAGGTTATTTGCAAGGTTACATGACAGTTTATATTGGCAATAAGCAAAGATATTAAAAAGGCTCTGTTTCTCGGAATTATGCTAAAATGTCTTCCAAGGTAAATACAACCTTCTGATTTAGTATGGAACCGTACCTCTCAACCTTAGAGCAAGATATCTGTAGAAAGAGAAAAGTAAAAAAGTGGGACACAAGTCCCAAAATAGTTATGCATCACAGACACCATTAAAACAACTGTAGCTGCAAACATTATACATCACTTATAATCTTTCTATCCCATCATTGTCAGTTAAACATTATATGGCTCATTCAATCCTGCCTTCTTTTGCAACAAAGAAAACAATGCTTTGAAATGACAAATGGATTAAAAATAATAAATAAAACACATTGCATCCACATCCTGCAACTTCCTACCTGCAAATAACCACAGAGTTTTCACTGAAACTAGGGCTGCCTATTTCCCAGAAATGATAGCTCTCCCTAATTAAATCTAATAGGATGCAATCTACCAGGATCTGGACTACTTGAAATAAATTAAATTATGGCCTGCAAATTGCAAGTGCACTTTATTTACTTAAACTATATTTTTAAGATCACTTACTGTTGTTTTTCAGTAACATCCCAATATCCATTTCCAGGTCACTTACAAGATATTGGCAGTGGTAGACTTGGCATCCTCCAGATCCCTATAAAGCCACACTTCATACTGCTAGCATTGTCCATTAAATATAATTATAGAACGACCCCCCCATTAAAATTCCAAAACATGCACACTGACTGGTCAGCATGTACGTTGTAAATCATACTTCTACTAATGGAAAAAGGTCCGGTCGCCCAGACTTTTTCCATTAGTATAAGTCTTTTTTTACATCAACAGAGAACGCAAGATCTCCATTGCTGTTTAGGCACTGTCTCACTATGTTAAAGGAGTTTAACATAGCGAGACAGCTTTAAAAAAAGTAACAGAGATCTTCCTTTCTCCGTTGCTTTTTTAAAAGCTGTCTCGCTATGTTAAATGGATTTAACATAGCAAGACAGCTTTAAAAAAAGCAACGGAAATTCTCCGTTGCTTTTTTTTAAAGCTGTCTCGCTATGTTAAACTCCTTTAACATAGCGAGACACTTTGTAAAAAGCAACTGAGATCTTGCTTTCTCCATTGCTTCCATCCACAGCTCTGATGTACTGCGTAAGCATACACATGCGCAGTACATCAGAACAGCCGCAGAATACCAGAAAGCTGCGGAAGGGCAGCAAGGTGGCATTATACAATGCCATTATTTAAGAAAAGTAAGTATTTTTTTTCTTTAATAATGTCATTGTATAATAGCAATAACCCACTTCTGGGCGTGGGTAATGCTGGGTTTTGCCCTTGTGACCAAACCACACCAACCATGGGTAAATCCAGCATTACCCACACCCAGGCGTGGGTTATTGCTATAATATCCATCCACTGCAAATGGCAAGAAGCTATGTCTTAAAAAATCTACTTTTGGCATGCCTAGTACCAATGTATCAGGTTTTGAAACAAAGAAACATTCTCCACAGTCCGTAAGTCTCTGTCTTTAATACTCATCTACTGTTGCAGCCCTCCCAACACACTAACACACACATACACTCTAAAACCCACAACATTTAAAAAATGACATTGTGCCCACCTGATTTGCCAGTATTGATGATCCACCAAAGCTATACTTATTGTTGTCCAATCTGCCACTGCTTAGAACCCACCAATGACAAAACAGTACTGGGTGCTTTTTTTTTTTGTCAGAAAAAATAATTCAACTTTATATGCTACAGTCCCACAAAGTCAATCCACTACTGACCCACTGACCCGAGGGTGCTATCTCATTCTTACTCCCTGGAACTGCATTAGCTTGGATGACTAATTTTATTTCCTAAGCAAAAGACACAAATTGGAAGATGAAGCGAAAATCCATACATCTGAGAGGTATGATTTCATATTCAATACAACACTCTCTCTGTCAGGAAAGCTGCAATTTAATGAAAGTGCACTTTTAATGTACAATATATTTGTGAGCTAACTTGTGTTCCGTAGGTAGATTGATCGTCATTAGCCTCTTTGTGCATGTCTCTCTCTCTGTCATGCACACATACGCACACACACTCTTCTTCTACTTTCACATACACAAACATTCTGCTTTTATGCATGTTCTCACAGACTCGCTCACTCCATTCTTACCTATTAACACAGGTAAGTGCTGACCCTTTCAAAGGCAATGGCGGCAAATCCATACACGAGTCCCTCTTCAGTGAGAACACACACACACACTGATTCTTTGGCACGAAATAGCAATGGGAACACACAGATCCTTCTTTGGCGCAAAAAAATCAAAACTAGAATGGTGCTTTGGTGCATGCGCACACTGACAAAGTTATAGGTCACGGGCATGAAAAACACAAAACAAAAAAAGTGTTTTGAGGCATGCGCATATCGATGTTGCAGTTAGAGGTCAGGGGCCACATGGCCGAGCTCTGAGGGCCGCATGCAGCCCGCGGGCCACACGTTGGAAACATCTACTTTACATTTATTTACAAAAGCATTTACTATAATGCATTTATTTTCTATTTGGACTTAAGCTTTTGAGCGTGTGTGTACTTGTTTGTTTCTATGCTCTGTTTTTATCAAGATGAGTGTGTTTAAATACCTGTTTGTTTGATACTGTTATTTTCTTTTTCTGATATGTTTATGTAATAACTGAAAGCACTCACCTGAAGCCAACCGCAATAAACTTCTTTTATTAAATCAAGTCCTTTTTGGTCTTTTTAGGACTTTTGTCAACAATAGCTTGTGTGATTCCTTTGAACAATAGCACTATCACTATGGTGGTTATAGTTTTCTAAACTCTGTTTTTTTTATCAAGATAAGAGTTTACAGACTGCCAATTTAATTTTTTTTAATTGCAGTGATCAGAGTATGATGTGCAGCTGTGAATAATAGCAGAAAGTTGAAATATATTTGTGTTGGAATTATTTATTTATCTTTCTTTGTGATCTTAATAATAATCATCAAAAAGCATCCATCTCTTTTGGGAGCAGGCTCTGTATAAAACAAAGGGAAGTTACATAATCAAAGTAATGTGTTTTACAGGGTGCAGTAGTACATGTTTGCCTTAGAATAGCAAATAAAAATAAGTTATATACTCACCATAACATTCCATCTGAGTTGTCCATTTTCATTCTTCCTCGACCTATGGGTTCAGATCCGATCACTCAGATCTGACTCGGCTATTACAATAGCTTATGGTAACCAAAAAACTCTTGAGCTTCTCCCTTACCCATAATACACCCTTCCTAAGTACTTCAGATCTTGTTTGTTAATAGAGACAAAAGAAAATATCAGAAGTATCTAGTGAGATTATATCTGGAGCTTAATACAAAGTAAGTGCCCATCTAAGACTACTTGCTCATCTTGGAGTTCAAAGGTAGGGGGCTGGTGGGTGGGGAGATGAGGAAGAATGAAAATAGACAACACAGATGGACCATTATGGTGAGTACATAACATCTTTATCTGATGTTATCAATTTTCATTCTATCATCAATGTATGAGACAGAGTTCTCAGCTACCTTAGATCCTGTATGGACTGAAGGAAGGATGTTCCTTAGCACCATTGAATTGAATGATGCTCTATCCCTGGAGACCAGATCTAATCTGTAATAAGTAACAAAGGTATGAGGAGTAGCCCAAAATTCCTGTTGCACAAATGTCATCCATAGAGGCTCTAGTCTGGAAAACAGATAAGATTGCTATTGCTCTAGTAGAATGGGCTCATAATGATTTTAGCAAGGCCATGCCCAAATGGTCATAAATGAAAGTACTACAACTGGGAAACCATCTGAACGAGTTTACTTTGGTGACTGGTTTACCCAATTTAACATCTGAGAAGGAAACAAATAATTGATCAAATTTCCTTAAATATCTGGGTCTATGAAGGTAAAAATGCAATTGTCTGTGAACATCTAATAAATGTAACAAGTATTCACCTTTGTTCTCAAATTTTGGAAACAATGCTGGCAAATTGATGGAATAATTGATATTTGTCTCTGAAACCACCTTTGGTAAAAGGATAGATTAGGACATAGGGATACTCTGTCTTTGTGAAAAATCAACTATGGTGGTTTGGAAAATAAGGCTTGAATTTTTTAAATTCTTCTTGCGGAAGTTATGGTTACCAAGAAGATAGTATTCCAAGAAAGGAATTTGAGATCACACTTAGCTGCTGGTTTGAAAGGGGGTGTATAATAGCCTGCAGCATCAAATTTAGGTCCCAAGAGGGGTAGGGTCTCTATACAGGACTTCAAAAGGAGAGTTCCTCTCAAAAATGCTTTACAGAGTTTATGTGAAGCAACTGAAGAACCTTGGAAACCAATGTGAAAATTGGATATTGTTGCAAACTGGATTTTGACAGTCAAAGAAGACGACTCTTCATTGAAATGCCAAATCAAGAATATCATGAACTGGAGTAGAGAAAGGATCAGTGTTATTTTGTAATGCCCAAGGAAAGAATATTTTCCATTTACTGTAATATAGCTTGCATGTAAGATGCTTTATGAGCAGAGAGGTGTATGTGTTGGACTGGAGAGGACAGCATAGGTTTTCTGGCTATTAATGGAATTGGAGAAGCCAGGCCATCAAACTGAAATTGGATATGTCTGGGTGAATCATGCCTGCCGGGTGAGACAGGAGGTCTGGATTTGGATCCAGAATCCATGGTTGGTGAAGTTTGTGAGTCCAGGTGAAGGGGAACCAAATCTGTTGAGGCAAATATGGTGCAATGAGGATTATTTTGCTCTTCAACCTGGCCACTTTCTGTAGAAATTTTGGGATTAATGGAGTCAGGGGAAAGGCATAAAGCAGACCAAAGGGCCAACTGTGAAGAAGAGCATCCCTCAGTGATTCCCCATGTGGGTGAATCAGGGTGAAGTAGTTGCTGCACTTGTTGTCAACAAGGCTGACCCCATTTATAGAATATCCTTTCCATCACATGTTGATTGAGGGACCATTCGTGGGGTAAAAGAATGCACCTGCTCAGCTTGTCTGCTATCAGACTGGACTTCAAGGACAAACCAAAGTACTTGCTGTAACAACTGGAAAGTTAAGTAACTCCAGAAAAAAATAAATCCAACGTCAAGATACTTGTTTGTGAATAAAACAGTATCTTGATGCTGGATTTTGTTTTTTTTTGGAATCACACTGGACTTCCCCAAAATTTGCTTTGCTATGAGAAAGTGGTTGTGGTTGGATGAGATCACCCACTGCCACACTCTGAAGAGCTTTTCAACACAAGGGGTAGAATCTGGCTCCTCCTTGTTCATTGATATGCCAAAGGAAGACCATCTTGAAAAGCCTCCAATGCTAAAAGCACTGCTCTCATCTCTAGAATGTTTATATGCAAGTTGTCCTCTGTAGCCGAACAAGTGCCTTGGACTGTTTTTCCCAGAAAATTCTCCCCACCCTAGCTGGAAAGTGTCCGGGGGTCACTGTGGCCTTAGGCTGGGGAGAACAAACAGCCAAACTTATAGTAGCTGATCTGATTGAATCCACCATTTGAGATATTTTTTGCAAATACTGATTATCTTTTTTGAGTCAACATTGGTTGTTGAAGGATAGATCACTGTGCTAATAACAGCCATTTCAGAACTGTCATATGAAATCTGGCCAATGGAACTAGTGTTATCTGCAATGGATCCTAAAGTCTGAAGAACCAGCCAAGTTGAGATTTTATTGTTGTTACATATTATTCTTGTGACTTGCAATCGGATTGTCTCCACCTTTGAAGGAGGGGAGTGAGGCTATTGGCTCTTTTGCATTGAGAATTTCTTCTATAAAATTTAAACTTTGAGTTGGTTCTAGATAGGATTTCTCATAGTTTATAGTTATCCCTAGATGTAACCAAATCTGGAAAATGTCTCTTGCCTTTAATAGTTAATGCCTGGTCAGGGCAGAAATGAGTCAGTCGTCTAGATCTGGAAACACCCAGAATCCATGCAGTCTCAAAAAAGCTGCCACTACTGCCATGCACTTGGTAAACACCCTGGGGTTGTGGAGAGAACAAAGGACAGTACTCTGAACTGATAGTTACTGGCTCCCAGCCAGAAGCATAAGTACCTCCTGGATCACTTGTTCATTTTTATGTGTTGTATCCTGAAGGTCTAACAAACACATCCAGTTATCCTTTTCCAGAAACAGAAGAATGGACTGAACCATGACCATCTGGAACTTTTTTCATCAAACTGGTTTGTTCACGTTGCTGAAATCCAAGATTGTTCTCCTGTCCCCTGTTTTCCTTGGGACTAAAAAGGATCTTGAGCAAGTTTTGGATCCTTTCTGGTCTGGTGGGATCTCTTGGATGACTCGTTTTTGTAGCAGCTTTTGCACTTTAATAGCTGCTTGTTCCCTCTGACTGGGTAGAACATCAGGGATTTTTTTTGCATTGTGGAGAAAGGGAAAAAGTTATAATATATCCTCTGGAAATGATCCCCTGCACCCAGGTATTTATTTATTTTACATTTGTTGACCGGGCTAGTCTAACTGGACATATATCCGTTTTCAGTAGAGGCCCGGGGAGAAAAGCTCCAATTACACAAAGTAAACAATCATTTACAAAAAAATAATGATAAGCATAATACAAAAAGTACCAGAGTAGACTTATGTAAGAATTTAACAAAAACTAAAATTGGCAAAAAGCATGTTTAACAGAAAAAAAAAACGGAGGATATCAGTGAAATTACAAGGTATGCAATATTCTAAAGTTAGATAAGCAGAACACAAGGTGGGAAAACATGGAGGAGAAAAAAAATGGTAAGGTAGAGTCCGTATCAAAGATATAACAGTCAACAATTAAACCTATTATTTGGAGGACCAGTAAGGGGAGAGGGGGGAAGTTAGGAAATAATGAAGTAATTTCAGTCAAGGACATAACCACTGGATGTTCTTTGATATGTCTTTTGAAAAGGGATGTAGAGTCTAAGTTAGTTATTTCATGAGGGAGTTGATTCCAGAATTTCCCGACAGAGTTAGAAAATAATGAGTCCCCAGCTTTATTATATGATTTGGTCAAGGCCACTAGGAGTTTATTAGCAGAGCGTAGTGTGGTTAGGTTTTTATATGGTGAAATTAGTTTTGTAAGGCTTGGGGTAGCATCAGGGTAGTGAAGGGACTTATGAATGATAAGTAGTTGTTGATAGAGTATGTGGTTATTTAGTTCTAACCAATCTAGTTGCTTGAGGTTGTGACAGTGATGAGTTCTGAAGGGGTTAGCAGTAATGAATCTAGTTATACTATTGTAACAGGTAGAGAGTTTGGTAAGGTTGGTTTTAGATATGTTAGTATATATAGCAGAGGCATAGAAAAGGGTGGAGATCAGGTGGGTCTGGGCCATGGTTTTTCTGGCTGCAAGGGTAAGAAAGGGTTTAATTCTGTAGAGAGTACCTATTTTTTTGCTAACTGATTTAATGGTGTTGTTAATATGGTCATCAAAAGTAAGATGGTTATCAATAGTTACACCTAATAGACGAGTGGTCATATCTGGGTTAATACAGGTAGCATTATTAGAGGAGATAGTGAAGAAAGAGTAAAGAGAAGAAGTTTTGTTTTTTTGGCATTAAGAAGGAGGGAGTGTTCCATAAACCATTTTTCTACATTATGGAAGACTGTTTGGGTGAGGGACTGGAGGGAGGAAACATTGTTAGCAGCACAGATTAAAGTTGAATCATCAGCATATTGAATGCAGATGGCTTGGGGTATGTTCAAGTGCAGGTCATTTATAAATAATGAAAAAAGAAGGGGACCTAAGATTGAGCCTTGTGGGACCCCAATGTTTACTGGGAGTAAGGAAGAAAGGTTGTTGTCCCATAGCACTGCTTGTTGCCTGTTTTGGAGATAACTCCTAAACCATAGAAGTGCTTGTGAACCAAGAGAATAGAGATTTAGTTTGTCAAGGAGTATATTATGGTTAATCATATCAAAGGCTTTTGACAGGTCTAGGAATAGTGCTGATGAGAAAAGATTATTGTTCCTATTATTATTTATAGCACCAGAGAAGGAAAGGAGGGCAGTTGTAGTGCTGTGAGAAGGTCTAAAACCATGTTGACAATTGGCTAGAAGTTTGTTTTGCAGAAGGTAGTTAAGAAGTTGTTTGTGTATACATCTTTCCATAATCTTCGCTAATGGGGAGAGTAAGGCAATAGGAAAAAAATAAAATAAAATAAAATTTAAAATAATAAAATTGGTATCCAATCTTGTTTCCACCAGGCCTCTTCAGTGGAGGGACAGTGGACCCCTGATTGCCTCCAGAGTATGGAAATTGGGCCTCCATTCAGGAGCACTGAAAGGGCCAGTGAATGAAAGAATCTCTAGACTCTTGGTTATGTGAGTTCCCTCTGCTGCAAGGCAGGTGTCTCCCATTGGTGTACCCCCCCCTCTGCCACTGGGAGAACTACTGCCATGTGTGTCTTGAAAAGACACTTTGGATTTTCTGAATCACATTTTACCACTGCTTTGCTGATTCCTGGAGAAGGATCTCTGCAGAGTGGTGAAATGTGTGCCCAATGTAGATAGGGTCTTCCCATTTTTCTCATACCTGGATAATGTGTCTCTTACTTTAGGCTCAAATAAGGACATGCCATCAAATGGAGGACTGATGAACGTAGACTTGAAAGGCTCCACACAAGCATATTCAGGTGTGCCTCCTGATGGCAATGCCTAAACCCACTGCTCTACTCATTCCTTTGGCTACATGTGAAATTAACCTCATGGAAGAGTTAGAAACAGACTGGAGAATTGCCAACTGGGAAGTAACAGAGGCTCATACTTCCTCAGATATGGAGCCTGAGAGGGTATCTGAAAGTTCTTTAATCAGATCCTTCTGTAACCTGGTGAAGTGTGCCAGGTAGTTCAGAACAATATGGAGAAGGTCGCTAAAGCATAGACATGATTCCTGAACCTATCCATTGCCAAGACTCCTTGTTTGAGGAATGGATGGAGGAACTTTCCTCAGCTGGTTCCTTCTTCTTGGCTGCCTCCATGACTATGGCATCCCCAGGCACACCTTTTGTCCAAAACTGGTCGCTTCAGGAGCAGTAATAATTTTGTCTGGTCTCTACGGGACTGGCTCAATGGTGTCGGGGGCCTTCCATGCCGACTGAGAAATCAACTCAATGAATTTGCTGGCAGGCAGACTCTCCCAGGAGGTAGATGAGTGTGTATCTAAAGCCTCCAGGTACACTGACTCCTCAGATGAAGGACTGGTGGCCTTCCAATTACCTGTCCATTTTAGAATTTCCAAGATGTCTCCAAAGGAGACATCTTCAGGAGGTGACCTTTGGGACCTCGTTGAAGTCTGTGTCTTTGGTGACATATTCCTCCTGGGAATCCATGTTCTTCCTCTTGCACAACTTCTTCTTAGGGATCTCCTCACTGGGATGCTCTGGAGAGGTATCAGAAGAAATGAGAATGCCCTGCTGGAAAGCCTAGTGTTTTGGTACTCGCTATCCCTGTGGAGAAATAGGGTGAGACTGTATGGAGAGATGACAGGGTAGGGGGCTGAGGATCTGAGTTGGTAGTGACTGTCTGAGTTGCTGATGCAGACATGGCTTTCTCCAAAAAACTCAAAGGAAGTTTTAAAGTCAATCAAATTCACTTATCTGCTCGACAACAACTGGTCACTAAGTCAAACATGAATAGTCGTAATCAAGATCTGGGGTACTTAGGAAGGGCACATTATGGGTATGGGAGAAGCTTAAGAATTTTCTAGTTACCACGAGCTATTGTAATGGCTGAGTCATATCAGAGGGATCGGATCCAAACCCATAGGTTGAGGATAGAATGAAAATTGAGAACATCAGATAATATTATTCATTTTCATCAGAATATAATATTTGAGGGTTCACAGATGGTGGTGGTATAATCTTTAGAGGTGTAGAAACATGCTGTATTGGAAAGTACAGTGCAGTTAAATGTTACTTTTGAATGATCTGCAATGTAACTTGTTAGCAGAAGAATATGTGTCTGAGCAAAATCTGAAATACATTACTGTGCCCATTGGGAATATGAAGGAGTTTAAACATATAATCCCAACTGATACCACTGAAAAGGTAGAGTTAGGGGTAAAAATAAAGAAAATGTGACTGTTATAGAGAAGTAATGCACAGTGAAGCCAAAGTAAAAGTAAACTTTCTTGTCATTCAGAAATCACACAAGTGCAAAACATGAACGAAATTTTGTGTCTCCAGACTCAATGTGCAAACAACATATAGAAAATGATCACAGCCATTTACACATATAATACCTACATCATGGACATGCAGGTAGACTGACTAATATTTCCATAATTAGAAACACATAACACTTTTCTAAGTGAACATGTATTTGCACGAGACTTTAGTATTGCATAGGTGCTAAATTAAGACATTGCATTGAACCTTGCACAGAAACAGACATTTGAGTATTGCACTGTGAACATTAGAGTATTGCACTATGGACCTTAGAGTACTGCACTAAGGTTAATTTATGAATTTGCAATATATATTGCACTGAAATAAGAGATATTTTACTGCAGTGCTACTGCCCTAGATGGCCTATAAGTTACAGTCATGGTGAATATTGCACTAAGTATTAGATGAGACTGGTAACATAATTTGAGACACTTTCTACTGACCCAGGTGGATATCATGGAGTGTAGTGGTTACTAGAGTTCAGCAGCCTAATGACATTATGTAAGAAGCTGTTTCTGAATTACCAACATGAGCGACCAGTGTTCCGCACCTGAGGTCAACTCTTCATTGGTCAGATCCAAACATAAGCTAATCACCCTAGATATCCATATCCCACCCCCACCCCCATTAAAGAAACCACCGTAAAAGAATTCTCCAAAGCCAACTTCATGACACCAATGCAGATGGACAATACAGTCACGACTGCCGAATCCTACACAAATGCACTCTATATGCAATTACACAAGTGCATGGATCAAGCTATCCCTAACAGAACCAAGATGCTATCCTCTAAAAAAAGGAAGCCAATCTGGTGGTCCCTTGCCATAAACAAACTCTAGAACAGAAGAAAGAAGCTGTTGAAAAAGAGTGTAAAATTCCATGATTGGAGGAGCTCCCTAATCAGCCTCAGCAAGAAGCTGAGATCCCTCATAAAATCCTCCAAAGCTAGTTACGAAAATAAAATTGCCACTGATTCAAAGGACAACCACAAAGCATTCTATAGCTATGTCAAGAATCTCAATGGCAACACCCAGATCTGCTCTGAATTACAGCACAATGGCACAAAATTCACAGAACCAACTGATATTGCCATCATCCTGGCAGATAGATTCAGTGCTAACTTGACCCCCCTCTCACCCACTAATGGACCATATCTATACCAGAAGAATGCAGAGTCTCTGTAATCACAACTACGCAGGTAAAAAACACACTCTCTAAAGCAAAGAACACAGCATCCATGGGACCGGACAACATTCCAGGCTGCATTTTACACAAACTCCAGAATGAACTGGTTCCCCACCTAAGTACCATGTTCAATCATAGCCTCACCTCAGGCTTTGTGCCCAATGAATGGCACCTCAGTAACAGTTATCCTACTCCACAAAGGGGGAGCCACCACAGAGCCCAAGAACTATCACCTTAAAAGACTGACACAGCCTATCTTGACCTCACCAAGGCTTTCAACATCATCCGCAACTCTGGAATTATAGATAAACTCACTAAACTTGGTATAAATCCTTACATCACAAGATGGGTTGCCAACTGGTTCACTAACAGAACCCACACCGTGAAAGTTGCAGACTCCAAATCCGACCTCAAACCAGTGACAAATGGAGTACCACAGGATTCAGTCCTGTGTCCTCTCCTGTTTGGTATCTACTTCTCTGAAGTATAGGCTAACACAGAAGGTCTCTGGTAACAAAGTTTGCAGGTGGACAGTGAACTAGGTGCCATAATTGAATCCCCAAACAATGTGGGCATCCTACAAAAGGGCCTCACTGAGACTGATGCCTGGTGTGAGAGCCATGGCCTCAAAGCTCAGTGCCAAAGAGTGCATTGTCATCCCCTTTGGTAAAAACTCTGTGCCCATGAACTACCACATAGGTGGCAGTTTACTTAAGACCAAAAGTGTGATAAGAGACCAGGTAGGCAGTAGTCTCTTCTTTGATAATCACATCGCCACAGTGGTCAGGAAATTCTTCTATGTGGCACACCTCATCACAAAAGGTTTCTCATCCAGGAAAAAAGAGGTCATTGTTCCCCTCTACTCGTCACTCATTAGACCCATTATAGAGTACAATGCCCCTTTTGGTATGTACCTCACAAGACATCTGCAACAACTGTAAAGGCCGCAGAAATACCTCACAAAGAGGATTACCAGCCACAAACAGTTGACCTATGCTGACCATCTCAAAAATTTCCAGCTTTACTCTGTCACATATCACCTACTCCGAGGTGATCTCTGCTAAACATACCAAAGCTATGCCCAACCCAGAGCTGCTGGACATGCTCCACCTAAAGAAATCTCAATCCCTCCAAGCTACATGCTCTAGTGACTTAAACCTGGTTACCACAATACACAGAACATGCTGGAGGGATAGATTCCTGTCCCAGGAACTTCCCATACTCTGGAATCAGCTACCAATCTATATCAAACAGAGCTCCTCATTAGCACTCTTCAAGAAAAATCTTGATGAGTGGATGGCAAATAGGAAATTCACCCCGGAGATCACTACTGTAGCTTTGCTCGACAGGGGCACATGAAAATAATTTTCTTGGGTGACAAAAGCCAGGGAACATTTTCGGCTAGGCTTAATAAGGCCCTTGGGCCAATAGCCTAGTACCTACCTATGAATCTCATAGCTCTGCAATGTATGCTTCGGAAGCACTTTCCGAATGATAGATGCAGGAACAGTCTGTAAGCAGGGTGAGTGCAATTAATTACTGATAATTGTTCCTCTGGCCCTGCGGAGACATCTGGATAAGTACAAGTCATGGATAGTTGGTAAGGTGGTCTTAATGATCCTCTCAGCTGTCTTCAGCACTCTCTGGAGAGATTTGCACTCAGAGGTAGAGCAGCTTCCATACCATACTACAAGGTTGTTAGTCAGGATGCTTTCTATAGAACCTCTGTAGAAGGTAGTGAGAACTGTCGATTGGAGATTTGCTCTCCTCAGCCTTCTTAAAAGTGCAAACTCCTGTGTGCTTTCCTGACTATGGCATTTGTATTTGTGTTCCAAGACAAGTCCTCATCTTGTCATAAGACAAATCTAGTTGTAAGGTAAGGCAGGGCACAGTGGAGAAAATGGCAACAAGTTGAAATGAGCTGCTGTACAATGATGACCTATGATGTCACAAGTTAATGTTTTACTGTGGATGGTAACCAGTGCCAAATTGTTTTCAAGTACATATATCAGTCATACTTCATATCTTTCACCATAATTATTAAATGAACCATACATTATGTTATCTGCTAGTTGCTTTGCTCGTACAATCACGAAAAATAGAAAAGTAATTAGGCTAATAGATGCCATAGTATGCATTTAAAATGTTTTGGGTTATTTGTTTGTTAAAAGAAAAAAGCATACTGTTTTAGCACACAAGGTAACATCAGCATTGATTTGCTATCACTCTCCATCTTAAAGTAAAGATATTAACAGTGATGATATTATGGATAAATCATTGCTGAATATTGTAAATGTAGAACAAAGGGAGCGGTCATAATAACATTTTAATGGCATATAGTTTTTATATATTTAAATGCAGTTCAGTATTTAATCTGCAGTGCCTTTGAATATGAAAGAAAATGACACCATGCAGTAAGGCAAAAGATAAGTGAAGCTGCCCCCACCACATGCTGATCCAACTGACCTTCAGCTGCTCAAAGTTAACTGAATCACTATATCCTCCATATGGGACTGCAACTGCTGGGCCAGGAAGGAGAAGGGAGAGCTCAGAGCAGAACATAATGGCAATGTCACATATATTATCTTAATACTCTGAGAGAACGTTTGTTATATTTTGACTGAAGGGAGGGCTGCTTGATGTCATGCATCTCAAAGCATGTAACTTTAAGTTAGGTCTTTCCCATCCCCAATAAGCCATGTTCAGTGACTGTCTTCTGTACAATTATAGCATCACTCCCATTGCTGGAGAAATGCTAAGACTGTATGCAGAAACATTACATATTTTCATGAAATGCGCTTGCAGACAGTTGCCACTCCTTCCCACCTCACCACGCCAACCTTCTCCAGCATCCTGAACTTGGGACATCTGGGTTGTACTCAGGACTTCCTGCTTGTATGTCACAGAGGTTGTTCTGAGGTAATTTTCTTCCCTATTGTGTACCTTTGCAACTGACCATAAACTGTCCACATCAATTGTTCTTAACTTAAGTGTTGTTCTCAGTACTACAACTGCTGGGTAGGACTACAGCAACCATTAGCAGATTTAGAAAGGGTAAAGAACAACAGAGCAGAGCAACCTAGCAGTATCATATAAGCTGTCCCAGTACCTTGGAGATATTTGTTATGCTTAGCTTGGAGGGGCTACTTCACATCACTTGCATCACTTTGATCATTACATGTAGTGTTGAATACCTCCCCTCACCATATGCTGAATTAACTGGATATCTGCTCTTTGGTTACTGCACTCTCATTCACAATGAAAGTGCTATTAGAAACTCCACACCCAAAATGGGCAAACTGAAGGTTGTCACTTCTTCCCACCTCTCCATGTCCAGCAGTTCCAGCATCCAAGACATTGACTGAACTTGGGACATCTGGGTCATACTCAGGGCTTCCTCCTTCTATATCACAGTTCTGGGGATAACTGAGAGCTCTGTATGCTGCAAATACACCATTCATACATGAATATATATATATATATATATATATATATATATATATATATGTGTGTGTGTTTGTTTGTGTGTATATATGGATCTATATCAGATTATTGAAATTCCAAAACTTTGAAATTCATATGCCCAAGATCATATGATCAAAGTTTTGGAACTTTGAATATAATTAAATATACCAAGTCCAAAATCGCACTACATTGTGGAAAAAGGTAAATTTCCTTTTCCACTCTGTACCACAATGTCCATTCAAAACTTCGATCAAATGGTCTTGATCATATGACTTTTGAAGTTTTGAAACTTCGATAATCTGGTAGTGACCCATATATATATAAATTTGTATCACTTCACTGAAAGACCATTTCACTGACACCCATTTCACTGAGACCAAATCACCTAAATTTCATTTCACCTAAAACTCATTTCACTGACAAGTAGTACTCAAGGCAAGTCAAAGGTATATGTCCTTTTCCCCACTGTAGTGCAATCCTGGTGTTTGTATATATAGTTAGGGGGGGTGTGGGGGGCACAGCCTCCCACATTGAGTTGGGATTTACCAAATAATGCAAAACAAAACCAGACAACAGAAAAACAAATAAAGTGAGGGGCTACATCTCCACACCCCCCATACCCCCCTAACAATATATACTAACACCAGATTCGCACTACATTGGGGAAAGGACATATATCTTTGACTTGCCTTAGAGTGCTACTTGTCAGTGGAATAAGATTTAGGTGAAATAAACTTTCAGTGAAATGGTCTTTCAGTGATATGAATACACACACAGACACACACACACACACACACACACACACACACACACACAAATACACACACACGTCTACTTCATAACATTGAAATTTCATAACGTTGAATTTCATAACATTGAGATCAAAACGTTTAAATCCCAAAACACTGAAAACCCAAAACATTAAAAACTCAGAACATTGAAACTGTGCTTCATAACATTGAAAACTACAATGCATATGTAAATAACATCCTCTCCACCTATAACAATACCTAACTAACGAACACGCTTTATACTATGTTTCTGCAGGGGGGCAAGCCCCACTGCACCTCCTATGTGGGGGGCTCTGCCCCCCTAAATTAAATATACCAGCTTCAAGATCACGGTGGTGCAGTGGTTAGCATTGCTGCCTCACAGCAAGAGGTTCTCCGGTTCGATCCTCGTCTGGGGTGCCTTCTGTGCGGAGTCTGCATGTCCTCCCTGTGGTCATGTGGGTTTCCTCCGGGTGCTCTGATTTAATCCCACATCCCAAAGACATGCTGCAGGTGGATTGGACACTCTAAACTGGCCCTAGGTGTGAGTGTGTGTGTGCCTTTTGTGGAAGGTTGGGCGCCGGGCTGGCAACTCGACACCGTAAAACTCCACTGCCAATCATGAGCAGACAAGGTGATCCGCTGTGGCAACCCCTAATCGGGAAAAGCCAAAAGAAGAAGAAAGCTCCAAGATCACAGTACAGTGGAAAAAAGTTAATTTTCTAACCTCACTGTATCACAATCACCATACATTGAGGTTAGGAAATTAACTGTTTTTCCAGTGTAGTGCGATCTTGGAGTTGGTATATTAATTTACAGGAGGTGTGTGGGGGCCAAGTCCCCAACATGGGGGCAGTGCAGGGGGGCTTACCCCCTGCAGAAACAGAGTAGAAAGTCTGTTTGTTAGTTAGGTGGTGTAGGTGGAGGGGATCTTATTTCCTTGTGCAACGTAGTTTTCAATGTTATGAAGCACAATTTCAATTTTCTGATTTTTAATGTTTCGGGTTTTCAGTGTTTTGAATTTTCGATGTTATGGTCTCAATGTTACGAAATTTAACGCTATGAAATTTCAATGTTATGAAGTAGACACACACACACACACACACACACACACATATATATATATATATATATATATATATATATATATATATATATATATATATTTTTTTTTCTCTTTTTGAATTTACTTGATGAATTGACAGCACTGTCTTTGGTGGATTTATAACAAAACCTCTGAATTATCTGAAGGTACCCAGTATACTACCTCTGAACATTGCAGGGGAGGTTTAACCACACTAATTATGAAGATTTAAGGAGGTTTTTACTTTAATCCAAAAAGTTGTATTTTTTTTCTTGTCAAATAAGTGTAGTGAAATTTTAGTTTATTCACTGTCCACCTCCTGAAATACAACTACATTGACAGAAAACTAAAAATAAATACGAAAATAATTTATACTCTTAATAAATAACATTCTCAGGCAAATGGGTTTTAAAATTTTAATTTCAATAAGTACATCACTCTGAAGCTAAAAATTCCCAGACTGCATGTCCATTATACTATAATATTATATTATGCCCCAAAATGGTGTAATAGAAAGTGAAATGAAGCCATGTCATCCTGAATATACTGCAACTCTACCTGGCAGAGCCGGATCCAGCACTAGGTAATAAGTGTCTTAGTGCCCAGTGGCATGGAGGGGCACTAACCAGGGATGGAGGACCACTGGCCATGGGGATGTTACAAACTTAGATTTCTTCTTTAAGATATATCACCCTGTCTAGGCCCCCATTTGGTCATGATCCAGCCCTATTCTCTGAGCTACTTTTAAAACTATTTCTGCATTTTGTTAATGTTACAGTTTTGGAATTTGTAATGAATTCTTAAAAGTCATGTGCACTTTTCTCTGGAATGGTAAATGCAGCTGTGCAACTTTAAAGATACATTAATTCAGAATCCTGAAAGGCAAAAAATATGTCAGCTTCTTCACTACATTTGAAGCTAATAAATGAATATTCACATGTCAACTGAATACGATATTCTGCTGTTAATGAAGTTCCAATCAGAGATTTGTGAAAGCAAGTGATTTGTCACAAAGGCCAGCCTGCCTGTTAGTTTTCTTCTTGTGGGTGAGTATACTGAAAATATCTTGACAGGTTTGGTCAACCACATACAATGAAACATGTTAGCTCATCTACCTGTTCTCTAGTACTCATGTTGTTCTATACAGGGTCCAATGGGTGTTGTTACCTATCATGGCACTCAGTGGCTTAAAAAGAGAACTAATTCAGAATGGAACACCTTGACTACATACAGCATACATATGAAAAGACACACACACACACACACACACACACACACACACACACACACACAAAATTCATACAATACACCTTGGGGCAATCAGGAAAAGCAGCTGTTTACCTGAGCAAGGCTTAAAATGACCCACAAGGCCACCTAGCCTAGTAATTATCTATAAACCTAATTGCATATCATAGAGTACTAAGCAAACATTCAGGTAAACATATTTAGGGCGTGCAGTCTCCATAAAGATGCAAACCAAGTAAGTCGCTGTAAAGTAAGAATGCTAACCACTGTAAGTTGTACTAACCATATTCGTAGTTATTACACATTTAAAAACAACTGCATGGCTATTACACTATAATACTATATTATGCCTTAAACTGGTGGTCTTGCTCTTTACAGACTTTAACAATTAAATTTTAATGCTGGCCTAGTCTCTTTCATATGTATGCTTCCTCCTGCAGTGCTATACACTTTTTTCTCCCTGGTTCCTATAAACCATTATTTTATTTCTATGCAGCACCCTGCTCTGTAAAAAACAAGTGAAGTATAGAATACCTTACAATTTATTTAATAGTATGTATGTATGTCAAAAAAAAGTCTGGCAAATGTTACTCTCATTAATGGTATTGAGTGGGATTTTCCTTACTCACACTCATCATTCTTTGTATTGCTTCTTGCTGTTAGTGGGTCAAAATGTCTTTCATGTTAACACCCAGAGTAATCATATCCTGTTTTGATGAAAGTAAAACTGTTCCAAAGGAATTGTATAGAGAGATCAAGAAATATCTAGTAAGAACACAGACACTTTGAAGGTCAGATAATCACTTTTCTCTGAAAAGCATAATAAAGAAAGTCAGAAGACAGTGAAGGTCATGCTGCCAAGATTAATGTCTATCATGTACATCTAGTTTTACATTGCACACAGACTGGACTTCATATATAGGCTGTGGCATATTCAGTGCGGACTGCCAGCATTCTAAGCTGATACATGAGTTCCAGTTTGGCTGAGATGATGTGCATTCCTTTGCTTTCATTGCACAAATTACTGGACATGTTGCAAGATTTAGTTAATTTGTGTTCTGAATGCAGTATTTTGAATTCTGATAAGCACTGTAACAAGTAGTAAAACAAATATGAGGTGATTTTCACATTCTAATTAACTTTTTTCCTTACTTCAAAGCAATAAGGGAACATTTTGATATTGTACCATTAAACAAGACAAAATTATGTAATACACTGAGTTAATTTCATTTTGTTTTGTTAAAATTTATATGGAAAGCTCATCCAAAACAATTTCCTGTCTTCCAGTAAAGTATCTTCCCTGATTTGTCAAAATCAAGTTACATAAATTGTATTATTATGTCTTATTTGATTTTCAATGTCATATAATATTCTTTACGCACAATCCTAAAGCATACTGAGCAGAAATATTGTAAGTAAAGTTTGAGTACAATGATCTGGTGTTATGTACCAACAATTATAAATGAAAAAATATACTTTAAGGATTATATATGAATCTTAAATAGATTAACAAGTAGGTGTACTATACAATGAGTACTGGTCACATTGATTGTGGTTTAGTTCAAGTACAAGGACATCTGCAAATAAAATGATGTTTAACTGTGAAACTTTGTTGCCACAGCTGTATTTCAACCATATTAAGTTCAATAAGATCAATTTTCTAGAGAAATCTATGCTACTCACTTTAAAAATAAATTCATGTGTGTAGTTAAATGTATGATTCAGTAGTACAGTTACATTTTCATTCTATATTATCTCTTATTTGGAATGTTATTATTTTCTAGTTGTTATGTAATAACTTTCAGAAAAAAAAGTGCACTCTGTCTACAAACATCATGGCAAGTCTATTATTAATGTGTAGTTATGTTATCCACTCAAGTGTGCTACTAATGACTTTTAAAGATCTTATAGTGAGGAAATCTCTACCTCATAAGAATAAGCAAGTAATTATCTCTGACAGGCTGGTCTTTACAGCAAAATTATGGGCCACCAGGGAGTGTGTGGCCTAATGCTGCAGGAGGAGGGCCTACCCACCCCAGGAAGGGCCATTATTTCCTTGTAACTCCCACCCTGGAGGGAATTATTGCATTCAGAAAATTTGTTTTGATTTTGCTTTATTATTACTGCATATATATCGTTGCCTTTTTGGTAGAAAATGGTTTCTTTGCCTAATATTACAAAGTTGGTGTTGGATGTGCATGTGTTGTTAGAGGAAGTATTTTACTTACAAAATATAAGCTATGGAAGCATTTAATACTGTACAAACACACACACACACAGTTGCAGAGACACAGGGTGAGACAGTCTCCCCAGAAACTCAAATGTGCATAAACATACACACACCTACATACACATGCATACAGAATCATAAGCACGGGCGCACAAACTCACACACATTTATATACATTCATCCATGCACACAAGTATACAATACTTTATTCACTGTGTACACCTCCTATGTTTTATTTTGACCAAATGGAGAACTGCATAAAAATAGCAATGATAATAAGTTTTAGGCCACTGATGTCACTTATGCAGTGCAAAACATTACATTTCTCTTTCACGTACACCCACACACATACACATTCACTTTGTTGTGTACAGCTTTGATGTCTGACTGTGATCTAATAAATGCATTTATGCACAAATAATAGTTATCATATGTTTATTTGTTGCTGTTAGACAATGCAAGCCAAACTCTAATATTGTAAATATATATATATATATATATATATATGTATATATATATATATATATATATATATATATATATATGGGTTCACTTCAGAATTCTGAAATCCTAAAACTTCGAATTTCGAAACCATATGATCGAAGTTTTAGAACTTCGAAATTGTGAACGGGAGATTCCCCTTTTCCTCACTGCAGTGCGATTTCGGAGTTGGTATATTTAAGTAGCAGGGGCGTGGGGGGTGCAGGGGAGCTTGTCCCCCTGCATAAATGTTGAGAACATTTTTTTTTTTTGTTGGATTTATTTTGGAATGTCGAGATTCTGAAACTATGATCATATGATCCCGACCATATGAAATTCGACATTCAGAAGTGAATCCATATATAATTTAGCTGTATCTAAATATATAGATAAACACACACAAAACATGCTTGGCCTTTCAACTGCTCTGGTTTTAGATTTTTTTTATTTATTTTTCCCCATTTACTATGGATTGTTAAGAGGTGCAGTTAGCAGAGGAAAAGGAAATATTAGATTCTTATACTATAATCACTGCTGCTGCAGTTACTTTATTTTACTTTTTTTCTCTTGTGATTACAAGTTTCTAAAAGTCAGGATTAGTGTGGAAAAGAGAAGGACTGCTCCCATAAAGATTACAATACTGGAACTAAGATTTCATGCCAGATTAGGTGCGTTCCTTTTTACCAGGCTCACACTGCATATTAATTCTCTCCTATGGAATGATGAACATCCATTCAGGATGTCTTTTCTAATCAGTTTTAATATTACCATCAGCCTGACACAGATAATAAGAACAGTAAAAAGAAAAGTTTGTACTTCTAACCCAAACCTGATTTATTAATCATTGTTTCCTAACACTGAGAAGATTAATTATTTGCTTATCCCATTATTTAGTCACAATTCAGGCACACTAAATTAACTGACTTTAACAGTTATACTTTATGACTACTGAGCATTAAAAAGCATAGCAGATGGTACAAGAGATCATTTTATTTTTCAGAGCATATTTTTAGATATAAAATCTCATATAGTTCGTGATCAGTATTTAGAAAGCTTTGCTCAATTAAATGATGTATATAACATTAAGCAGGTCAAACCTTAAGAAGTAAATCTGTAGCTCTGAAACAGGTAGGCTATGTCTTTGGACAATATCCCTGCATTATGTCTGCAGTTGTATTATATTTGTTGACTGCCATGAACTGAAACTCAAAGTGCCATTCACTTGAGAAATGGTAACTCATTTTCAGGGAGCTATCTCAGGGCCAGGAGGAGAATGCATTTACTTGATAGGATGGCCTACTGCAGTCAACTTCTGGATCCTGTGAAAAGCCACCATAGTCTTAATGGCAAGAAATTACAAATGAAACTTTCTGTTCTTCTTTGATTGCACAAAAAGTTGATCTGAATGAGGGAATGCAGATGTGGTCTCTTTAGAGTTCAGTAATACTGCTGACTCTGTAGTAAGTCAAAGGCTATAAAACAACCTGAAGGGACTGGGAATATTGGATACAGAAAACACTGGGATGAAAACTTCAAAGGAATAGCTTTGGTGGTATAAAGGGCTACAGCCTTAATGATGGTCCAGTTGATCAAAGTTTAATCTGCTTCTCAGGTGCTGTATGGAGTTGGCAGGGGGATATTGGATATGCCCATCCTGGAGGAATGGTGGGGCAGAGTGGTATGTGTGCTACCACAGTTCATTGGAGGAGAGGTGATGCAAATGTGCATCCAGGGTAAGGGCTTTTAGTTCACTAATCCACTGCTTGATGGTATCTTTCATTATAAGACTTAGAAGCATGTATTTACAAGGGGTGGCACTGTTGGCCACTGCAGTAATGTGTGTCTGTCTTGCCCAAGGGTGGGATTAGGTGGCATGGGGTGATTTGGGGAAACACTGGATTTCATTGAAGGTAGTTTCAATGAATGAAAAGAAATTGAAGGCAGTTCCCCCCAAAACACTTTTGTGAGTAGTGAAGACTGCTTTTATTGCCACTGTTCTGAGAGCTCAGACTTGGTATATACAATTCCAGGGGTGTGGGGAGTGTCACCCACATAGCAGGTTGCCCTCCACCAAAAATTTTTTTTTTACTTTTCAGTGAACTTCTTCAGATTTTTTGTGCTTTCATTGAATCTGGCTTTAATGAATCAACATGAATATGATTTGGGAGGCCACCCAGGAATGCTCATGACCAGCCAGAAGTATTTGTTTTATTATGTTCAACATTGCTAACTTCGTTATGTGCTGAACATAACAGTTATTATGGATACATCTTCATTTGTAGTTGAAAAAGCATTAAATTACAGCCATTGCAAGTCTTTACACTTCTACATCAGAGTGCCCACCATTTGTGCATCCACAGCATGGGTCAGGTACACTATTCACCTTGGTATATTTTAAATTATGTATGTATCTATTTATTTATTAAATTAACAATTTTGTCTGAATAAATAAATAAACAGCCTGAGGTGAATAGTATCTCATCTCATGCTGGGAGCTTCCACAAGTTTCTGTTCACTGCCTATGATCCACAGGAAGGGAGCAAGCAGGAAACCTACCAATATTAAAGAATACTGTAGGGAGCTGTGAATTAAGTGGCTGTTGTCTTGGAAGGTGAGCAGTGCATCATAGTAAAGTAAGGCAAAAGTATATTTATGTGTCTGTGTGTGCGTGGAAACCAATGCAGAACATCTCAGATTTTATTTCATATCCTGTTTGATTTTCTTTTAAATCACTGAAGATTGTGATCAGTCAATACAGCTAGACATTAGAGTTTCATAGTTCTTATTGCTCAGAAAATGAAACCAAGTTGATCTACTTTTGTCTTAGAAACATATTTTAAAAATTTCACTGATTTTGATCCTCTGTACCTCATTACTTAATTTTTGAGATGTACCAGATTATTTATCAAACGGGTTGCAACTGATGTAACACCAAGATAAATAATCACGAGATTAAATGGTGGAGGCGGGGGGCAGGGCTGAGGATGAGAAAATTTTTATTTGTTCATGAGGGAGTGAAAATTACATTCACTAAATAATGAGTGGGGGAGGGGGGCTATGGATGAACCAGACACGTTTGCTTGCTCTGTTTAAAGTCTGATGTCATTTGTGTGTATGGTTCCTGCTTGTCTATGAAACAACTGAAACTGTCCCTGACTCTGCTTCTTGTTTTTAGTATGTGTCTTTTGTGTCTTATAAAATCTCTGGTTTTCTTGTATCTCATTGAAAGGGGGCAGTGCTGGCTGTGGATGAAAAGTAACTTGCCCTCTAATCATTTGGTCATTTGAAAGTCTAGCTTTTTTAAGCTAGTTTAAATTCATATGACGCATACTAGGTTATTTGTTTCACACAAACCTTCAGCTGAGAATAAAGTTGAAACTGCCCCTGATTTCACAGAATATAATTAAGTCTAGCGCATTTTTCTGACTGTTCCTCAGAGGATTTGTGGTTTCTGGCAAATAATTAAGGACTACAGTTACTGAATGATGATAGACATTAGAAGTTTAAGTTTGGGCTGTAGCATTCTTTTTTATCACTATCAGATGGAGTGTATGCAGCTGTGTGGCTATAACTGTTTGTGGTGATGTTAGCTGCTTGTGGATAAAAGTAGTTTGCCCACTAGTTTATTGCTCAGTTAGACACCTGGCTTTGTAGGCCTAATGTAATCCGCATTTGTGTGAACTAAGCTAGAATACTTTTGGATAATGTTTATGTAAACCAAAGCTGAACTGCTAGAATTTTCATCCGTCTCTGACTGTGGTCTGTCTGTTCCTTATAAAATTGATGGTTTCTTACAAAACAAATGTGGATTGCAGTCATTAAATAGCAACAGTCATTTGAGTTTCAGACTTCAAATCATTAAATAAATGCATGCAAATGCCAAACAAATAAAATGATGTTCTAGCAATGTTTTAATTATTTAAGAGAAATCTGTCTCTCATTTTGGGCCTTTGTCCCTCATTATTTTTTGGCTTTGTCCTGGATTATTGTGCTAACAGGATAAACAATTTTCTTTTTATCACAATCAAAAGAGGTGCACACAGAAAAGGGACTATATAACTGTTAGGTTGGGTGGATTTTGTGTAGGTATGAAGGAAATCTATTTGGTAATTTAAAACAGTCTGGCTTTGCATAACTAGTGTGTGCTTGTGGGAAATAAGTTGAAATACATGAGCTACTATATGGTTGTATGAAAGCAAACTTGAAAAATATTGTGTTCATAATTACTTATTTTTAACTCTATCAGACTTCTAAGGTGTACATAGTCAACAGTGGGGTTATAATTGCTAGGTGTGAGGGCTGTGAGTGAAAATTGTTGAATCTGGCTGTCATGATCATGTTATACAGTCATTAGCCTGAATTTCCAGGACTGGTGTGCATTTATGAAAAGCAGGTTTTAATACTTCACTGAGACCATTTTTTTTAATCACAATCAGACATTTAAGGGGTACAACATTAAGTGGTTGTAACTGATATATATGAACTTTGGTGGGTTAACTGTCAACAGTTCAAATAGTCTTATATCAGGAAGGTGAATCCTAAAAAGAAGATGACCATGTGAATGTGTGTGGGTGACTCATAGTTTGAAAAATGTCTAGAGCCTATGGTACACTTAATCCTCCACTGAGACTACATATAAAAATGTCCTCATAGGTGGGATCCTTGTGAGGACAAACAGCCATCTCATGGCTCTGTAAATGATTCCCCCACCAATAGCTCCTGCCCCAATACCAGGTAAGCATTCCTTGTGGACAGGAAAATGAATGGGCATGTCTGATATGGGGTTTGATGGTTGGCAGGCATAGGGACAAAAATAACACATAAAAAAAAGTTCAAAATGTGTTGGCTCATGGGAAGCTGTCATGCATAAGAAAACTGATCAGTGGAATGTTACAAGGATTATGGTTGGGGCCATTTCTTGTCCGCATACTCATTTATGTTGGATGATGTAACTATCAGAGTGGAAGTATTTGCAGATGATGACAAAATAGGGGTACCATCTTGCATGGGGGTGAAGCATAAAAGGGGAACCCATTTACAGGTAGGTAAATAGGTGGTAAATGAGTTTTACTGCAGAAAAGTAAAAGGTAAGGTTTTACATTTTGGAAACAGCAACTTGAAGGTCACATATAAGTTAAGAGTTGCTATAAGTTAAGATGTGACAGGCAGTGCCTAAAAAATACTTAGGAATGATCATCACACTAATCCTGGACTATCATGCACAAGAAAAGAGGGCAAATGGAAGAGACGATGATGTTTTAGACTGCATTTTGTAAGGCATGGAATCCAAGAGTAGGTCTGCACTATGTTGAGAACACATATAAAATACTGTGTGCAACTGGGAAATCCTGCAAAGTAAAGGAGGTGAAACAACTCAAAAAACATCTAGAGGAAGGCCATCAGGGTCATTAGGGGAAATGAAAAGAAAAAGAGGTATGAACAGTCAGCATAGTTCTCAACTTCTTATCACAAAAAATCTGGACAGGCCAAAAATAATGGGGGGGACAAATTTTAAATATTGAGCTTATAAACTTAGAAAGTTGCCAGAATAAAATATTATTTGTTACCATGCATTTTCTGAAGGATATGAATTCTGAAACTCAAATGCCTGCCATTATTTACTTAATTTAGTCCTTACTGATTTGCCACAGAATCTGGAAAAGCACAGATTTTATGAGAAACGGACTAAAAATATGAGGCAAAAATCTGGACATTCTGAGAAAATCTGGGCAGTTGAGTGTTGTGGCAGTCAGAGTTTCTGATCATCTTTCAATGG
This sequence comes from Protopterus annectens, assembly GCF_019279795.1. Classification (NCBI taxonomy): domain Eukaryota; kingdom Metazoa; phylum Chordata; order Ceratodontiformes; family Protopteridae; genus Protopterus; species Protopterus annectens. The sequence continues at coordinate 632,801,255 of NC_056749.1, forward strand.
ACATAACATGGGTGCATGAGATGCTACAATGGAAACATGATGAACAGAGGCACACTGGCAGATGAGAAAGTTGTTCAGATATTGTTCAAGGATTCTTACTCTAACCACATATTAGGAAACTGTAGAACTTTACAAGACATTGCCTAATGAGAGAAGGGTTGTGAATCCACATGGGTCTTCAAAAGGACATGGGATGGGCAGAAGAGGCTCAGCTACCCAAGGAGGTTGGAGACAGTAGTTATATATGAGAAGTTTCAAAATGAGTAGAGTAGGGTAATAATCTCCTCCTTTCAATTATAATAAACAATGTAATATTATACATTCTATCATACACTAATTTACTGTTTTCTCTCTCTCTGTCTCTCTCACTGGAAAAGTCAATCTTCTAAAAAGGAGAAAAAGTTGAGCCAATGCACAGCAGAGGGTGTGTAGAAGTCTGTAGAAATGATTGGCTTTATTATCATACAGGTCCAAGACTCTGAAAAGACTGTCACTGCTTTATTTGAAAACCGACTATAATGTCCATTAACTTCTCTGCTACAACTCATTAACACTATGACTGCAAGAAAGAATGTATAACTTGCATGAACTTGGGAAGAAAATAGAATGGATCACTGCGTGCTATCCTGATCAAGGTCTTTGAATTGGTCAAGTATCAAAAGCAGATTCACAAATATCAAGTCTTGGGTCTTTATTCAGTTTCTCCTGGACCTGCACCTCTGACAGGTATCAAGCTGCTGAGTAAGCAAGAAGCTGTTGCTTCCTAGAAATGTGAGGTTACCATTAGGACCAAATATAATATCTGCAATTGGTGAGGTGAAGGAAGCCCAAGGAAAATAGCAGAGGTGCAACAAAAATTGCAATGGCAGCAAGATAAAAGCTGAAATGAAGTAAGCAGAAGGCATCATGAAGGAAGGGAAGTATTTTTAGGAATGCAGTAGAAAGGAGGAAGGGAGGAACAAACCTAGGCAGGCCAAGTAACAATGAGAAGAAGTTTATAGAAGAATGGAAAAAATCTGAGGTAGTTAATGAATCATTTTTTCTCGAAATTTCTTTTTATTAAAATCATATATTTCATGTCAAAATTAAAGTGACCCACTCGATATGATAATCCAGTATTTCATCAATTTAACTTAATAAATGGAATTAATTTTAAAATACTTTTTAATGCATTGCAATACCTACCTAAAAATAATTTTTATATCTGTAATGCCTTTGTCTATGCAATATTAACTTTCTCCCCTACCAGCTTATAATACTGATCATTCTGCTGCCCCCTGCACTCTTTTGTCTTCCTCCCCTAACCTTATCCCATTTACCCATTAACATTATTAAACAATGTCTGTTACCTTGTTTTATTGCTTGCCTGGCTTTTCTTTCATAATGTTACTGATACTAAGTGATTTCCATCCCTTTGTAATTTCTTTTTCTATCCACTCTATCATTAATAGCATCTCCTCTCTTTCTTCACTCCTCCATCCCACACCCAGTCTGAATAGACACGTGCATCTATCCCTCCTTTATTCTTACTTCCCCATACTTTCTTCCCCATTTCATATCTGCCCTAACCTCTTTTAAAAATGCCTCCTTTTTTCTCTCTGATATTCCTATTTCTCACCTCATTAATCCTCCTAATTACTGCAGTATGCACTAATCTATCTTCTGCTATTAAGAAATCTCCTTCACCTTCTTAAAGGACATGTAGTACCTACTGTTCCCTTCTGCTTTCATTTGATCTAAGTGACTCAAGCCTTTTTCATCTGACTTTCTCAACACATTCCTAAATACTTGCAGCTCACTCTCATGCAATATGCTCTTTATTTTCTTGATCATACCCTCTTTCATACAAAGTCTTCCAGATTTTCCTGGTTAGGGGTCACCACAGCAGATCACCGGTCCGCTTATGATTGCCAGTTGATTTTACAGTGTCAAACTGCCACCCCAGTGCCCAACCTTCAGAGAAGGCACACACACACACACACACACACACACACACACACACACACACACACACACACACACACACACACACACACACACACCTACCTGCATGTCTTTTTTTTTTAAGTTTAGTCGATCGCAGGGAGGACATGCAGACTCCACACAGAAGGTGCTCCAGCCGAGAAAAAAAACAGAAAACCTCAATGTGAGGTGACAGTCTTCCTTAATTCTGCTTCTATTTTCGCAGTTTTTCTAAAAAATGTTTCACCTCCCCAATCATTATCTTCCTACCATATTCCTAGTCTCTCATTCTTTGTGTGACATTCATTGTCAGAGCATACCTCTTAAACTCAGTCATACCCCATCTTATTTATTTATTTGTCCTTTGTTAACCGGGTTAGTCCACTGGGCTGGGGCCCAATTTCAGTGGATACCCGAGGAGAAAGTCTCCACAAACACATGATTAAAAAAATGATGCCAAAAATATAATACACATATATCATAACAAAACCAAGTTACATTGCAAGTTTAAAAACATAAAAAAGGGCAAGATAAAGAGACATGTGAGTAACAACGTTAATGCCTTGTAGAAATGATTAAATGTATGCATTTTGTGCATGTACAACAACAAAATGATAGAGGTTGAGTTGGTGGAAAAAAACAGAAGAATAGTAAGTGGAGTGCAGACACGAGTGAAGAATAATTGAAGAGACAGAGAATAGCAAAGAATAGCAGTTGTGTCAGTTATAGTGGGTGGAGTGGAAGGACAGGTGGTAAAGCTAGATAGAGTGGATAGAAAGAATGAGGAGGAAAGAGTTGGGGTGGCAAGAGAAATAAGAAGTAAAATGGGGGTAAAGTTGGGAGGAAAGTTTAGTTTTTAAGAGTGCTCAGTGGTGTAGCTACAGATCCACAGGATTTAAGTATATATAATGTACAAAGGGAATAGTTCTGGTGTGGTAGTGGGAGATTAGGTGGAGTGGTGGCAGTTGCAAGATGTTGAGTTGGCTAGGTATTTTTCAGTTCTTTTTTGAAGAGGGGCGAAGACTGATTATGTCGCATGTTAGATGGGAGTTTGTTCCAGGTTTGAAATATGGAGCATTTATAAAGTAACCTGCCTATAATTTTGTTGGACTTGTAGGTATTCATTAGTGCTTGGCCAGTGCTACAGAGAGATCATGCCAGTTTGTAGAGGGATAGGAGTTAGGAGGGTGGACAAGGAGGGACAGTTTTCAGGTTTGTAGAACAAAGAATGTGCAATTTGTAGCTGTGAAAGTTGGCGTAGTTGTTGGAATTCAAGCTACTGAAGTTTTTTTAGTGTGAGGCACTGATGGGATTTGTAGGTTCATAGATTAGTACTAGGCTTATTGCCTTTGTTGGCTATTTTAAGCCTAGCCAATTACCCCATGTAAGAATCAAACCCTGCCCCTTGTGTCTGCAAGGTAAACATCTTAACCATTCTGCCATTCTCCCACCCATGTAGGGGGAGATTATGGGTAAATCTGGCTATCTTGTTGTAAGTTTATTCTAGTTTGGTTAGGAGATTTGCATGTATGTGTGAGAATATACAGGAAGCTTAGAGTAGGCAGGGGAGGAGATAGGCTTGGGCAAGTGAGGTCCTAGTGGTGTTAGTTAAGAATTTTTTGTGTTTATATAGCAAACCTAGTTTTTGACTGATCTTTTTGATGGACTGTAGGATGTGATGGTCAAATTTCAGTTGGCTGTCAGTTGTGATTCCTAAAAGTTTTGTAGTGGAGTCTGCATAAATATTGGTGTTGTCTAGAGAAGATAGACAGAAAGAAGTTTTAAGACGGGATAATGATTTTGGGAGGAAAAGAAGGAGTTTGGTTTTCTTCTGGTTAAGGATTAGCTGGTTGTCAGTTAACCAGTGTTCGATGATATTAAAGGAAGTCTGTGTGAGAGAGCGTAGGTCAGTGGGGTTGTCAGAGAGGGTGATAAGGGTAGAATCATCAGTGTATTAGATTAGTGAAGATATGGTCCAGACTGAGCAAAGATTGTTGGTGAAAATATTGAAGAGAAGGGGGCCAAGGATGGATCCTTGGGGGGCACCAGTTTGGATAGGTCAGAAGGGTGAGAAGGAAGTCTGCCATTTAACAGATTTGCTGTTGGTTACTGAGACAACTGGAGAACCAGAGAATAGTGAAGGTGGAGAGGTTTAGTTCAGATAGTTTAGAGAGGAGATTAAGGTGGCAGACAGTGTTGAAAGCTTTAGAGATGTCGAAAAAGACACATGATACGAGTTTATTGTTGTCCCTTGCTTCTGCTACAGTCTGAGTAAAAGATAAAAGGGTTGTGGATGTGCTGTGGTGAGGTCTAAATCCAAGCTGAGAGGGGCTAAGGAGGCTTTCATGAAGTAAATAGGACATAAGTTGCCTATGAATGCATTTCTGGAGAATTTTTGAGACAGGGGAGAGGATGACTATTGGTTGGTATTTGGTAGGTTCAGTGGAGTTACCTCCCTTGTGAACTGGAATAATATAGAAGGATTTCCAGACCTCAGAGACTGAGGATTCTTAGATAGAACAATTAATAAGAATTGAGATGGGATATGCTATAGAGTTGGCAGCAAGTTTAAGAAATTGTGGGGGTAGGTTGTCAAAAAAGGGAGAGCAAGTTTTCAGTTTTAGCAGACGAGATTTGATATAGGCAGTGGAAAAAGGTTTTAGGGAGAAGGCTGATTGGAAGTAGGTGGCTGAGGGGGTAAAGGTAGTTTTTGGCTGTTGTCTGGGGGGGTAGTTTTCTGATAGAGTTTATAAAGTAGTTACTTAGAAAAGTGCTGGTTTCAAGATGGGTTTGTCAGTGAAGGGGTTTGCGGGTCAAGGGTTTACCAGAATGGAGTATACTGTTCATATTGTGCCAGAATTCTTTTGGAATAGAAAACTGGGTGGCTTGGGCATCTTGATAACATTTTCTTTTGTCCTGAAAAGTAATTTTTTTGTGATGTTTCTGAGTTCTTTATATTTAAGGAGTAGAGAAGGAGATTTTGACTTAGACCATTGTTTCCAGGTATTGTCTCGATGTTTCATGGTGGAAAAGGTATCTTTGGAGAGCTAGGGGGCTGGGATTTGGTTTGATCCTAATTTTCCTAATGGGAGCTTGTTCATTTAGTATGTTTAGGAGAATTTTGTTAAATTCAAGAATGGCTTCATTTAGAGGAAGGTTATACAGGTGAGACCAGTTTATCAGGGAGAGTTGGTAGTTAAAAGTTTCTGTATTGAATTTGGAGAGATTATGGCACTGTCTATAGAGGTGGATTTTAGGGGTTTGAGAAGGTAGCCTTAACATCGAGATAGGAAGGTGATCACTTATTGAGTCTAGTAAAAACAAACAGTTGAATGTACCACCATGAACAGAGCACAGATTTCACATAAAAACTTTAACGCAACAATGCCAATAAAATAGCCAAGCAGGACAAGCACTTTTGGCCTTAACCTTCTTCAGATCCTGTTTTCTGGGCCTAAAACTGAATGTTTAAAGACTTGGATAGACCAAACACAGTCTTTTGAAAACCACTGCATCACTTCCTCATGCAGTTGTTGTCACTCAAAGGACCAGTCCTTCAGTGACTCTAGTAGGAAGTGTACCTAAGGCCAAAAGTGCTTGTCCTCCTTGCCTATTTTATTGGCATTGTTGCATTAAAGTTTTATGTGACATCTGTGCTCTGTTCATGGTGGTATGTTCAACTGTCTGTTTTTAAAGTTGTTTTAAATTTGGACTACCTTCGGTGGTGTGACTTTCTTTTTCCTGAAGTGTCTTTTTTTTGTTTGTCACACCACACATGATGGCAAATTGTTTGGAAACTGCATCTGCAGAATTATCAAGGGATAAGTTGGGTTTAATGAAAGCGACATCATTAAGAACAGTAACGGGGTTAATGATAGGTATGAGTAATCCCCCATTAAATCTGAATTTCAGATAAAGTAAACAGTGGTCCGCTAGTGAATTCAAATGTCGATACTGATTTTGAAGCAGGCTATAAAGAGTTAGAGAATGTGCCGTACAGGTTAAAACAGCTACAATGGCAGTGCTTCCACATGGAAGCCTGCCTGGACTATCAGATAATACCGAGGACTTTATGAGTAAAATGTATGCCTGGCTATGGCAAAACATACCCGGACCTGTTGGCGCAATGGCAAAAAAATTAACCTAGATACAAGCTTTCAGTATATGAAGTTACTTATTGAATTTTTCAAGCCACAGGAAGAGGAGGTTTCTAGGCCAATAGAGAATAAACAAAAATAATTTGAAAGCATGAATTTGACGGAATCGAATCTAATGAAGCTGGAGAGTTTACAAAATAAACTGGACATCTATGATGCCAAATTATAAAGTATAAAAAGCCACACATTATCTAGAGACTATAAAGATTTCAAAAATGGCCATGTTTTTGAATGGCCTATGGAACAGCTTATTACTAGTGGTATCAGTAATAACAATAATGGCAACAGTAAGACACGACCCTACTTGAGGGCTACAGAAGAGAAGCAAACATACACATCATATAAGAAAATGGATAGCAATCAATATCAGCCTGTAGTACAAGCAGAGATACATTCTAAAGAAATTTGTAACCCAAGTCAAGGAGCTTTAAATGGCAATGTGTGATGACAACAGGAGGAGGAAATCGTAAGAGGCAAAGATAAATTGTCAGAAGTAACAAATGATAAACCAGAAGTAACACCTGATCCAGTGACTCTAGTAGGGACTATACCTAAGAAGGGAGCTACTCATTTACCCATCTTCCAACAGCTTCCTTTTTTAATTCAAAGGAACAATCTGTGAGCACTCAGATCTGTGAGCAGAGGCAGGGAAAAGAAAAAAAAGGAAAGTGTTTTGAATGAGAATGCCAGTTCTATAGTAATAAATATCTCTGATAGTCAACTAAGAAAAAACAAATGAGTATTCTTGAGAGAGGTTTGAATTTCATACCATCTATCCAGTTTAGTTTGAACAAACTTGTAATAGATCTCGAATACTTTGGAAGGAATGTTACTTTAAAATATATATTTGGCAATGAGAGAATGGAAACATCAAGCAATAGGAAACAATATAAGAAACTGAGTACATTTGTGCCACTTAGCCACCCTACAGTAGACATGTTTATATGCTTATGTGAGAATGAAATAGCTGCTCAGAAAGAAGAAGGAAGCATCAAACATTTATATAATTTAAGTCATTGTGAACGTCTTGCATTGGATGAACTACAGAAAGGACAGATATAATAATAAAACCAGTAGACAAAGGTGGTGCGCTGGTGGTGATGAATTTGTATGATTATGTTAGGAAAATGGAAGAAATGTTGAGTGATAGGAATACTTATGTTGTGATCAGCAAAAAGGATGTAGATGAACTGGTGCTAAATGTACAAGATACACTATATAAGAAAGTGATGAGCAGATGTATCAACAAAGAACTATATGATGTTTTTGAAGTAGCTCTCCCCACTGTACCTGTCATAAGTGGATTACCAAAGACCCATAAAGATTGCTTTGTAGAGGGTGGCTAACTGAGCCACTTTCCATCTATCTAGAAGTTGAGCTTAAAAAATTGTTACCTGCAGCAAAGACAGTCTTAAAAGACTCAGCACAGTTCTTAAGGCAACTGTTTGACATAATGGAACTGAGAGAGTCTTATGAAGTGCTCTTATTGGTCACAATGGATGTGAATAGTTTATTTACATGTATTCCAAATGAGTATGAAATAGAGGCCATAAGAGACTACGCTGATCGTGAACTGGTGGATGTTGATCTTTTATGTAGCCTTTTAGAGCTAGTGCTAGAGAACAATATCTTCATTTATGGAAATAAATACTGCTGGCAGAAATGGGGGGTAGCCATGGGCACCCCCTATGCAAACACCTATGCAAACCTTGTTTTGGCACAATGGGAAGAGCAATGGTTTGCAGATGAGAGAAACAGATGGAGAGGGCAACTGTTATTCTACAACAGATTTGTGGATGATGTTTTTCTTCTGTGGGAAGGGAACAAAGCTATGCTAAATGAGTTTGTCAATTTCTTACTGAGTACGACCAAGTTTCTGAAATTTGATGTTAAGTCATCTGATAAAGATATTGAGTACTTAGATGTGAAGGTATATCTGGGTTCCACAGGCATTGATACAGAAAACCTATGTGGCCCAACCATATGCTGCATTCCACCAGCATGCATCCCATGCATATTTTCAGGAACATAGTGGATAATCAAACGATACGTATCTCGAAGTTATGTACCAAAGAGGAAACCTTCCTGAAGGAATATAAGAAACTATTAAAAAACTTCAAGGAGAGAGGTTATACTGTAAAAGCCATTAGGACGAATATTATGAAAACAAGTGAGTTGAGATCTACTAAAGGGAGACCCTATGATTCCAAGCATCAAGATTATGAGCAAACAAGTTCAACTGTACGCAATACAAATAAAGTAAGATGCATTCTAACTTACAGTACTGACAACAAGACGATATGTGATGTCGTTAAAAAGTATTGGCAAGTATTGACGTCTGATGCCAAAATAAAACAAATCATTGGTGATAACCCCAGCTTTTCTTTCAGAAATAAGAAAAACATGAAGAGGCTGCTATGCCTTAAGGATGGCATTAATGAAGGAGCAAATAATATTGCATATACATGTAGAGGCACTTGGAAATTTGGCTGCTGTAAGGCTTGTCATTTGATTAATACAAGTAACGTTTTCAAACATCTGAAAACAGGAAAATGCTATAGTTTACAAAGTTGGGCTACTTGGGCTACACCAACAATGTGATTTATATCGCTAAATGCTCTCTTTGCTCAGCCTATTATATAGGCATAACAAACAGAATCCTAAAAGAGCGTATCCTACAGCATTTATCTGATCTAAGATATAAAGTAGAAACAATTGCCCTCTATTCACATGTGAAGCTTAATAACACTCACTCATTCAAGTTTATGGTCATCTCTACTGTAAAAGAAACATCGAGAGGAGGTGACTTGCAGAATAGAATGGAGGTAGAAGAACTGAAATGGACAATAGACCTAAGGGCAGATTGCCCTCCAGGCTTGAATGGAATGGTACCATTGAAACCAATTCTGAAAGAACATGGTCTAAATGGGAGGCGATAGCAACAGCTTCAACACCACTGACCCAAAATAAGGGAGTGCTTATTTGAGTGACAGCTACTATGGGGAATACTTCATAACTACTATGAGGAAGTGATGTAAGCTGAAAGAATGGTCCTTTGAGTGACAACTACTGCATGAGGAAGTGATGCAATGGTTTTCAAAAGACCATGATTGGTCTATCCAAGTTTTTAAACATTCAGTTTTAGGCCCATAAAACAGGATCTGAAGAAGGCTAAGGCCAAAAGCACTTGTCCTGCATGCCTATTTTATTGGCGTTGTTGCATTAAAGTTTTTATGTGAAATCTGTGCTTTGCTCATGGTGGTACATTCAACTGTCAGTTTTTAAAATTGTTTTGGATTTGGACTACCTTCTGTGGTGTGACTTTCTTTTTCCTGAATTGAGTCTAGTAAGGTGGTGGGATTGTGATAATGATTGGGGTTGGAAATTAAGATCCAGTCAAGTATGGAGCTGAGTTTTTGTGTATGCAAGTGGGAGAAGAAATAAGTTGACTGAAGCTGAATAGGTTAATAGAGGAACTGGAGAGGTTGGGGGAGAGCTTATTCCAATCAATATTGACATCGCCTAGTATGCTTGTTTCATATGATATATTTTGGGAGATCCAAGATAAGATATTTTCAAGGATTGGAATGTTGTTGCCAGGGGGTTTGTAGATAGACATTATGGCCAGTTTTTTATGAGGGTTGAGATGATAGGTAAGAAAGATAAGTTCTGCTGGGGAGAAGTCTGGGAGTGGTAGGAGAGGGGGGAGTGGTTAAGTTGTTCTGAGTATAGGATGGCAACAACTCCCTTTTCAAGACAGTCTATCCTGCCAGAAGATGTTCTATTTTGGAGGTAGAATTTCGGAGTATGTAATATGTGGTATTAGCCAAGTTTCTGAGTGAGTTAAGATGTGGGGAGAGTGGTGGGCAATCCAAGCATGAAATTCTGTTATTTTGTTTGGAATACTTTGTAGGCTTAAGGAATAGAGTGATATGTATTTAAGTGGAGAGGAGAGGGGTTGGTACGTTGTGGGTGTGGCAGTGATGGTAGTGTTGGTGGGAGGGGATGGACGGGATTGGGGTGGATGTCCCCATCTGGTAAAAGTGTAGTAGGAAATAGTTTTAGTTTAGTGAAAAAAATAATGTATCAGACAGTGGATTTGAGTCTATGTTTGGGAGAGGGGAACTGAATGATGACAATCCAGAGAGGAAAAGTAGGATGGGTGTTAAGAGGAGGTATAGTAGCATGATGCTGTCTTGTATGGGTGACTTGTAAGTGATAAGGGAAATTAAATTATTAATAGAGGGGTAGATTATGTTAAGGGATATATAGGGAAACAGTAAGGAGGAAAAGAGTAGATGTGTTGATGAGAGAGTACATATGAGAGTGATGGGTATGGGGGTGTGTATTGTGCATTTAGTTAGAAGATGGTGTAGAGAAGTAAGAATATCTTAATCAGAGTAGTCAGAGGGAAAAGCTGAGTTGTTCTATTATAATTGGGTAGAAATAGGAGGGTGGGGTGTAATGAAAGAGGATAGGTCTTAGAAAGTGGAAGGTAGTGTGTAGATGGTTCTGAGGAATGTTATTATTGGATACTGGGAGGATGAAGGGAGGGTCTTTATAAAGGAGGCTACCTGTAAAGTTAGAGTATGCAGGGGTGGTAGAATAGGGGGCAGGGTAGGGCAGGGGAGTGAGCCAGGCAAGGTATGTGCAATTAAAAAATAAACTTTCAGTTGCTCTGAAGTCACGTCCTTTTGTTACTAATACTTCTTTTCTTTAAAAAGTAGTAACAGCCCTTTTAATTTGACCAGTTGGATGCCCTAAGAAATTTCCTTCTCTGAGGGCTGTAAGTGAATGAGTCATCTATTGTTAACTCAGAGACAGACTGGGAGAGTAGTGGGGATATATCACATATAAATAAAAATGGATAAATGTTTCTTTAGAGACTGGAAGGGCTAGTATTACAGTTTAGTGTGAAGTGTTTTTACAGACTTGAAGGGTAGAAACCAGAATGTTTCTACATGGGGGTTACTGAAATCCCTGCTGCTGGCTCATGCATTTATGTTCAGTACTTTAAGGAATACAGCAAAATAAAAACAAACAACTACTAATGCCTTTTGTATTATAATGAAACATGTATTTAAGTTCTGCAAGGTTCTTCAGTACAGTTGGAATTCTGACTGGCTTTACTTATGTTAATGGTGTTATTTGCCACAGGAGAGGTGCCACAAATAATATGGGACACAGCTGGCTTGTGGCTGAGAAAAAAGAAAGTAAAAGATGGTAGAGAAAAGAGAGCAGTTGTAAAGTTCCACAGCTTTAACACCCCCAAAAATTAAAATACAGTTTAGAGAACAGTAGGCAACTGTGAAATACCACAACTTTAACAACCAAAAAATAAACAGTTTAGAGTATTAATCACAGTATACTAGTGCAGATGTAAGTAAATAGTCTAATTATAGCAATAGTTAGATCTTTGTTTTATGGCAAATATTGCTCTCATATATCACTGCACACACTAGCTGCATGTTCCTCAACAGGTAAGCTGAACTTTCTATCTCAAAGTCCTAATCTGGATGAAGTAAACAATATGTTTAGCACTGTAATAAACAGTCTTTGTTTCCAGCCAAAAGTTTAAGTTTACATCAAATGCAGTTATGTAGCCATGAAGAGATAGCTTTTACATTCAAGTGAAACAAGTAGATCATTTTGCAGTGTAAATGATTAACCTCCAACACTGGCCATAGGTTTAAAGTTGACTCAAGCACCAGTGCTTAAACATGTAGACAAAAATAGCCTCTGGTACTATGTCTGCTTTAAATTGGTTCAAATAACAATGCTTTAAGAGCCTTTGGAACTAGTCAAATGTTTAAGTGGTAACAAACCCAGTTGCTTAAACTTGTAGCAAGATTAGCTTCTGGTAAAGCCAATGGGTTTAGGACAACTTACAAAAAACACAGTTGTTAAGCCAGAGAAAGCAGCACATAATTGTTATGCTGCACAGTTCATAACAATAATACACATTCAGTTGTATAACATGTGCTTACAGATAAACTCACTGTGAGACCAGCAGGGGAGGATTCCTAGTTTAAAAATGGCACCCATTATTTCTGGGACTGAAATAAGCTCCCACGAGATTGTGGTAAAAAAAAAGGGAGGTGACTATGAAGGTAGAGAGCCAAGCAAGGTATGTGCGATTAAAAAATAAACTCATTTGCTCTGAAGTCACGTCTAAAATATTAGTCCATCTTCCTATCATGTTTTGTGTTCTCACTTTTTCCTTACTTATTCTTCCTCTTTATACAAATGTATCACGCACCTTCAGTATTTCCATTAGTTTCACTGCTGTTGGTTTAATCTACATATCCCTCAACATGGAAATTACCAGTGATATCACCACAACTCCTACCACTTCTATTCCTCCAGTCTGTGCATTTACCCTACTCATCCATTTGTCCAGCATTCTCTTTTTCATATTCCTTAGCTTCTCCCAGCCTTTCCACCTGATCTGGCATACTGTTGGATAATCATTCCTTCCTAAATACATTCCTATCCAATATGGTAACTTTGTGTGGTGTTTTACCCCTCCATCTATCCCTACTACTACTACTGCTGACTTCTTGGGATGATACACCAAAATTTATTTCTTACCAAACTCTTCAAAAAGTTTAAAGGATGATGGCTCATAGGAGGCTGTCATGAAAAAAGGAACTGATCAGTGGAATGACACAAAGATTATGGCTGAGGCAACAATTCCTCTACATCTTCCAATGACAATGTACATAATACTCATTTTGCCTCTTATTCCCCAGCTTTCTATCATTCTATTTATTTAAAAATATCCCTGGGGACAGTGGATAACCCTGCCTTGATCTCTTGCCTAACCTTACTTTACTGACCAGAGTTTTCTTTACACTGATTTTAACATCCAGGTTCTTATGTAACACTCTAATGCTTTAAAGCCATTTCTTCTACTAATACTTGCTTCAGAGTTCTTGTTACAATGCCTCAACTTACTGAAACTGAAAAGCATCTTAATATCCATGACTACCACTCTACTCTTTTTTTTTTAACTTTTCCTTATCACTCCAACTCATCAAATTTAACAATGGTCTCCAGTAATCAATACTGGACTTATGTTTCACATAATCCACTTGAGACTCTCTCACCTACTACAGTAACAATGTACCTGACTTAGTGGCATATATGCTAGCCATAGTTTTCACATGACTATTCTACAGAGACCTTGGTGCATAATTTGCAGTGTCTCCTCCCTCCTTCCCTTTATAACACTAATATTTATTTTGGCACCATTTTGTTTCTTCACCTAAAATATTAAATAAATTTGCTAAAAAGCTGAACCACCTGTATTCCTACTGCTAAGTAATAATCAATTGTGAATCTGTCTGAACCACCTGCATTATCCTTTTCCATATTTCTAATCACCAGTACCATCTCTCCTATGCTTACCTCATTATGTATCTCTTATCTGTCTCTCACAGATTTGGTCCATCCCATTTGTCAAATTTCAACCAATATGATTCAATTTTTGCATAAATATTAGTGAAGAATTTTCGAAATTCCTTTCTCATCTTGTTATTAATGGCAATTCTCCTACCTCACTGTTTCCACTCCAGCTATCCATGTTTTTTTCGTTGAATGTTTCAGTTTATACACTAAGAACTTCAAATTTATTTCCCCTTATTTTTTACATCTACCTCATTTTCACTCCACTTCTGCTGTACTGGTTCTTTGTCTAACTCCTTTAATTCTTCCTCCAGTGTCTTAACACTGACCATCCTCTTCATCTTTTCTTCTTGTATTTACTCCTCTCCTTCTTCATTCACATCTATCTGCCCTGGATACAGATTTCTCTTTCCACTAATGATCATGCCACCATCTATTCTGATGTCCTGTATAGCCTATCAGTTCTGCCCTACAAGCAGCCTTATTTCCACCCATTCTTTAATTGCTGTGTCCCCATTCCCTGATTTATTCCTTTGAACTACCTCTGTAGCTATCTTTTGTATCAACTCTATCTGTTCTATACCTCTTCATTTACTCAGGTTCTTTCTCTACCTCTCCAATTCTCCCCTACCCCCATAACACTGTAATCAAGGAATGAGCCAGCTCAACCATGCATATATATATTCACTAATATCCTATCCAGTCTACTTCATACCTCTCAAGTGCATCTCTTTATGAGGGGGTAATCCTCATTTTAAGTCTTAAGATGTCCATGTCCACATGGAAACATCCACATCACACATCCAGTGTCAAGATGTCCTTGTAAACTAATATCCATAGCAAAAATGCTGAATCATATTATGCCATCAAAATAATTTTATATAAGTATAAAGTAAGACATTTTGCCCACTTATTTCACATTATGAGAGGTAGTCTTCCACATTTTATAGATGAAGAGTTGACAGCTATGGCATACTCGCATGCTGTCAGCTAGATATAAATTGCTTGCCTCTCTCCTTTTTTGTATCTGTGATCAGGCACTCATACCTTTCTCATACATTTCCTTAAACTCTTCTGACATTTCACATGACACTTTGCCTCCCTATAGAGTCTATTTAAACTCAGCTCTGACAATACATTGAAATCTCATTCCCATATCTTTCTATCTCCTCTGAGTCTTACCCCTTAAATTGTTCTACACAACCTACCATGTAACTCTACCTCATCTCTATTCAAGACATAAAAGATTTCCACCATCATTCCCCCATCCTCCAATGTGCTTCTCCACACCCCTTACCTAACACTCACTAACCTCCTTACAATAGAATTCTTGCTCCTGTTTTCCCCTTCCTGATATGCAATTCATTACCAATTTATAACCTTTGTTTTTCATCTTCCACAACTCTTTCTTTGATAACTTTGGCTCTTGTAGGCATACTATAACCATCTTTTCACCTTTGAGTCTATTAAATTCTACTCAACATACATTCTCTATCTTTATTGGGTTGTTCACCCAGCCTCCTTTACATTCTAACTCCCTACTCTCCAACCCATTCTACCCTGACCTATTTAGTGCCCCTAGAAGATGGATAACTAAGGATCTTTAAGCATAACAGAAGGGTGCACCACTGCTGCCCCAGACAAGATAGGTCAAACTCACTGCCTGTCATACTCCTTCACAACCACTTGCATGGGGTGAGTTGTGCTACCTGATTGTAATAATCCCCCTTCAGACTTTATCAATCCCTGTTTGTTCTCCTCAATATTCAGTCTCTCCTCACAAGGTGTGTGTGTGTGTGTGTGTGTGTGTGTGTGTGTGTGTGTGTGTGTGTGTGTGTGTGTGTGTGTCCGATTACATTTCCTGAGTGTAAGGCTGGTATTATAAAGGACAGCAATCCTCAATAGAGCAAATTACATGCATTCACAGCTAAATGGAATTGGCAGCTAAACTTGTTACAGTATTATGTCTGGGATGCGAGGGACCCTGACAGCAGACTAACATTAGATGAGATCTACCTAGCATTAGTAAGGCCTTTGACTTGTCTCAAGTATAAGGCTAATACAAAAACTGGAGGAGGTGTGGAAGGACTAGACTGTGGAAATGGATTATTTCATGGTTGAATGACAGAATGCAGAAGGTAGGGCTAAGCAGAACAATATTATTGAAGGAAGTCTTTGTTCCATTGTATTTGGCATAAATTAGACATATCATTGAGTACAATGTCCCCTCTTGTATGTACCTAACACCAGGCATGTCCAACAATTGGAACGTCCACAGAGGTTCCTCACTAAAAGAATACAGTGAGTAAGCAAAATGTCCTATGCAGACTTCCTCAAGGCCCTTTCCCTGTATTCTGTCTCCTACAGGCTTTTGATGGGAGATCTATGCCTGGCATATAGGGCATTGTCAGACCACACTCTGATGGACCTCCTGCATATCCACAAAAACAAACAGCACCAGAACTACCCATTTTAAAGACTTAAAACTTGCCTGTGATATAAATAGATCCTGCTGGAGATATATATGTATCCCAGAGACTACCACGTCTATGGAACAGGCTCCCCATCCATAAGAAGCAGAGTTCCCCCTAACCCAATTCAAGTGCAACTTGGGTAATTGGATGGGAAAGTGGAAATTCATCCCTGGTTTGGCACCTATGTTTCTAATGGACACCGGTAATCTGTAAATGGTTCATCTCCCAAACCCTGCTTACACCTATCAAAGGTATAAGAACTTGTCAGAGATTTGGGATGCATGGCTAGGCTTAAAAAGGCTCTTGTGGTTGTTAGCCTAATAAACACCTATGAACCTATTAGGAAAGTGACTAGTGGACAATTGCACTTGGACTTGGGTCCAGAAGTCTTCAACATTTTTTGTCTCTCACATATCTGATGGGAGACATAACTAGATTAACCCTTATAGTGATAACACAAAGAAAGGTTCAGTAGTGGAGGATGGAAAGAATGGTGAAGGTCAAGTTCAATGAAAGCAAATGCAAAGTAGAGCAAAGAGCTGCAAGGAATGTGGTGGGAAGTGTTGATTGTTTAGGACTCAGGAAGAAAGTGGACAAGGGAATGCAGGTCATACCTGTATTGGACAACCAAGAAGAGAGTGAGTGGGGAATGGCAACAGTAAACAGAGTACTTGTGCATATCATTAGACTGAATCAAGAAAAACTTTCCAGAGTTTTGGTGACACTGTGTACTGTATAAGGAAATGGACATTAAACTACTAGAAAGCTACCAGCTTGAGACTGACCATAAGATTTTTTAGAGTACTCTCAAAAGGTGTTTGTATAAGGTATCCCCTTGACTACAAAGAATCCTACTTATTTTATTGAAGCATGTTCTGACATTACAACATAAGCCAGTTAAACTGACACATAGTGCAGATATGCTGAGTAAGGCTTATACAGCAGAGCAAACTGAAGATATTTTGAATGAGGATTTGGAAATATTATACCATGTTTAAAAAGATAAAAAAGTCAAAGAGTTTAAGACATTTACTCAAAATGACAGTGAGATCACCACAGCGGGATGGCCAGATAAGCTGACAATAGTATAAAGACATATAAGTATATTATCCTTACATTTATTTACTTATTAATTAATTAATTAATTAATTAATTAATTAATTAATTAATTACATTTGTTAACCAGGTAATGTCCAACTGGGCCAGAAGCCCATTTTTAGTGGAGGTCCAGGGAGAAAATCTCCAAAGCAGAAACAAAACTAACAAAATTAATATAAGCAGAATAAATACAAATACAAGTTCATATAAAAGCGAAAGTATAAAAAGTGGTTTCCACCAAAGCGAGAGGATAAAATTCGTCTTTAATAAAACGTAGTTCTTAAAAGCATTCAAAAGAGTCACAGGCCAAAACCAGAAAAAATGGATAAGTGCTTTCAGTGTATAACCTTCATCAGATCCTTAGTTTTTCATCCTCTGAGTTACTTCTTTTTAAATTGAGAGCAACCAAAAACTTCAATTAAATAATTAACATGCTCTTTTGTCTTGCATCCCAATAAGGAACCATGCAGGCCAATAGCAATGTCCATATCAAACACACTTTCTAAGGTCACCATGATAGTTTAAGGAGTGTGTAACATTTATCATTAGTTTGTCAGAGGATCTGAGTGACCTGAGATTAATACTAGGTTGGATTAGGTTGGAAACAGCAGAGCAGTTACTGGGTTGGTTGACTAATTTGTAGGCCATGGTAAGTTGACTGAATGATAAAAGGTTAGGGAGTTCTAGCCAGTGTGAGGTCAGTCTTTCACAGGTTTATGAATATATGACAACCGTAAAGGAGGGTAGAAAGCAAATGTTTCAGAGCAGTGGCGAGCCTTGCATTTTGAGTAAGGTATGGTTTGGCCCTATAGAGGGTGACAAGTTTGATGTGAACTTTTCTGATTGTCAGGAAAATATGTTTATCAAATTTTACATCATCTATTGTGACACCTAGAAATTTAGTTTGGTTTGTAGGTTCTATCTTGGTTCCATTCGATGAGAAAATTGTGACGGCTGACTGGCATGGTTTGGATGTTTGTTTCCAAAGACTATTAACTTGATTTTGTTAGGGTTTAGTATGAGTTGATGTTCAGAGTGGTATTTTTCTATGTGTTGAAAGGAAGTGTACATTTTTATTTGAAGTTCTTGGGGTGAGGGAACTGATCAGATAAGTGTAGCATCATCAGCGTACTGAGCAATGGAGACTAGTTGAATTGCAGAGCTGAGGTTGTCTGCAAACATGCTAAAGGGAAGAGGACCAAGTATGGAGCCGTGGAGTACACCAACTGAGATGGAGAGAAGGGGGAAAACTGTTCTGCCATTTAGAAGCCTGTTGACGATTGGAAAGATAGCTATGGAACCAGGACAGGGATGATGAACTGAGGCCATAAGATGAGAGTTTGTTCAGTTGTAGTTGGTGGGATATGGTGTCAAAGGCTTTGGACATGTCAATAAAGACAGAAGAGACATGTTGACCTTCATTTAAGAGATGATGAATGGTGTTAGTAAAACTTATCAGGGCAGTGCTAATACTATGTTTAGGTCTAAAGTCATGTTGAGAACTGGTTAATAGGTTGTGACTAAGGAAGTGGTTAAGGAGTTGATTGTGGATGCATTTGTCTAAGATTTTTGCAAGGGGGGAAAGGATGGCTATGGGATAGAAATTAGCTAGGTCTTTAGAGGGTCCACCTTTGCGAAGCGGAATGATGTGTGATATTTTCCAGAGAAGTGGGATGTATTGTTTTGCAATAGAATGATTAATCAAGACAGATATGGGGTAGGCAATAGAGGCAGCGATTTTTAGAACTTCATTAGGAAGTTGGTCAGCTGCAATACAGCAGGGTTTTAGCTTAGTTAGGAGACTTTTATGTAAATAGTTTGAAAAGAGGTAAAAGTGAAATGATTGGGATTATCTTGAGTAGGAGAGGGAAGAGTAAGTGGTAGATTAGCCTGGCTACCTAGCAGGGAGGTTATAATATTTATAAAGTAAGAGTTGATTTGAGTTGCAAATGGGTCAGAGTTGTTTGAGGTGACTGGTGCAGGGGATGGGGTGTGTCTGAGTTTGAGGAGTGTTAGAAAAATATGTATTAATGTATATGTTTAGTGCTTATTAAGGAATAAGAAAGATATAATGCATTTTATTTTATTAATGTTATGACAAGAAAAATGAATTCATATGAAACTGCAAGAAGCCTTTGGAAACTGCAGTGGGCCTTTTTTGCAAGTTGGCCTCTGACCCCAGCAGCTGCTAGCTCAGCAAGAATTAATGTTTATGCTTCTCACAAGTGATTATCTGCTGGGTCAGGAAATGAAATGTGTGAAATAATGAGAATCTTCTGCTGTTTTCCGCCTGAGCAATCGACCTTGTATATGTTACTAGATAACGCACTGGTTGCAAGGAGGAAGTGATAACATGTAACAAGGAAAATGTATTGAGAACTGTATCTACTATTATGTTCGAATTAATTTAGAACCTTGAGTGGAAACTTTTGTAAAAGGGTATTGTAACTAACCAGGTGGCTAGCAAGGCCATGTTGTTTACTAGAAAAGTTTTTAAGCAAAATGTAGTATCAGCATTTTAGATGAATAGAATATTGTAAGCTAAAGTGATGTAAAACCCCTTGTGACTGACTACGTCAGCCTGATGGGTTAATACTAGTAAGAAATACTATAAAAGTTGTGTTCTTCCTGTTTCATTCAGACAAAATTCTGTACTTGTACGTTTTTTGCCTCCTGGTGTACACTAGTAAAGAACCTGAACCTGAACCTCCTGTGTATTGATCTTTTTATTACAGTATTTTTCATTTAACAGATTGGTCCTTTGTGTACCGGAATCCCTCAGAAGCTGCGGATCAGAGCGTAGCGGTTGTCGAAGTCTGCATGCAGGAGAAGATACCGAAATGTTCTTCTTGAATGAAAAGACCTCCGACTGAATTGTTGTTTAAAGAGGCTGGCCACTTTCTGATCTGTGGCTGAAGAGCGGATCTCCACTGCGAACCGTGACTGCTCAGGTAGGAATACATTTTGCCTTTTTTCTGTTTTAGATCAGGGACTAGGTTACAGTAAATATTGATTTTTTGTCAGATTTGTCATACAGATCAGGGACAAGAAAAATTACTGTTTATTTGGTCATAGATCAGGGTAACAGAATAAGGTAGGCAGTTATTCTAGATAAACTGTGAAAATAACTGAAGTTGTGGTACCATGTGGTAAAAGGGTTACGTAACATTTATTAACATGGGAAATCAGTGCACTAAAACATTGCGAGACCCGCCCCTAACTGAAGACGCAAAATATATGCAACTACAACGTGCAGATAATGTTAGATATTATGCAAAATGGGTTAACAAATATGAATTTGATGGGAAATTAGACAAATCTTCGCTTGTTAAACTTCTTAAACAGCTTAAAAGTGATACAAAAGGTCAGGCAAAGAAACAACGGCAATTAGGCATTCCTCAGGTACACAGGTGGATTGAGGAAGCAAACCATAGGGAACAAAAGAGTAATAATTCAAAGGCATTGTTTTTAGACAAAGAAGATAATAATATAGTAGTAGCAATGGCCCCCCCCCACTCCCTTTTTCAGGATATGAAGCGGGTGGACAAGCTGGTCCACCTCCGCGGTATCCTGATGTCTCAGTGAAACCGAAATTGTTTGTTAGAGATCCCATTGAAACTAGGTCCCAAACACATAAAACACAGGGGGACATAGAATCGGATCAAATGGAGAGAAATTTACAAGCTGAGAGTGAGGAAGAAATATGTCCACTTATAGAGTTACCAAATCCTCAGGCAGGACAGGTTGGACAGGACCCAACCCTCTTGGTATATAGGCTGTGGACACCGGAGGATATCCGGAAGGCTACTGAGGGAATTCCCCATCCAAAATTTAATTTTACAAAATTTCTAGAAGATTTACAAGGCATGAGGTTAAGTTACCACTTAAATGGGGAAGAAGTAGAAAAAGTAGTTAGACAAATTGTAGGCCCAGATTGGCACATGATTTGTGGCACCTGGAATCCTCGTAATGCAGAATTTAAGCCACTCCCACATAGTGACGTAGAACTTGACAATAGAGTAAAAGGCCTTACAGACCGAATCTCTGAGAAATGAAAACCTAGAGCAGACTGGCCTTGTATTAATCAATGCATACAGCAAGAAAATGAAACAGTAGATGGGTACTATGCCGGATTATTAGAGTGCTTTAACAATCATAGTGGCATGACAGTTTCTGAAAATCAAACAAATGATTCCCCGTATGAACAACAATTGAAAAATGCATTTTTAAAAGGTTGCATTGCACCTATTAGTAGCTTCATTACGAAGCATATGATAGATCATCGAACAAGTAGGTTACAAGCCTTACTTGAATATGCTAGACATGCTGAAAGACATTTTAATAGCAAAAAGAAAAAGAAAGCGCAAGTCTTCACTGCTGAAGATGGAGCTGAAGTTTATGTATTACAGTCTGGTAAAAAGGGTAAGAAAAATGCACAGGGAAATAAACAGTCTGACAAATGGTCAGAGGACTTTGAAGAAAGGAGAAAGAGAGGTGAATGCTTTAAGTGTGGGAAGAAAGGACATCTAGCTAGGGATTGCAAACAAAATAAGAAGGTAACCACAGAGGATAAGGGAGATGAGGACTGACTATATGATGGTGAAGATACACCATATGAGTCAGAAATCATCGGGAAAAGACAATAAAGAAAGAACAAATGTAAATGTGATAGAAGGAGTAGAGGAAGTGCAAGTAGACATGGAGGATGAAGAAAATGAGATTTTAGATTTAGCATTATTGAGCCTAGAGCTCTACCTAGCAGACACAAAACTGGAAGTTACACTTCTGGTGGAGGGGAAGGAAGTAAAATTCCTGTATGATTCAGGAGCATCACGGACTCTGATACACCCCTCCAAGTTACCGGAACATTCAGAATCACCTGATTATATATTAGGGAAAGCTGCAAATGGACAGCTATACCGGGAACCACTTTCCCATGATATAGCAATAACTGACCCTGTTTCAGGGATGACTCAAAGGAGTAAAATTGTTGTTTCTGCAAAATGTCCAGTGAACCTATTAGGTAGGGACCTTATGCAGATATTTGGCATAGCAGTAGTTCCGACTATGCAGGGTATGGAGGCACAGCGACAAATGGATACTTTTGTGGTGCGACTGGAGGGTGAAACCTTTTACTGGTACAGCCAGGACTTGGTTATGACTGGTCCAGGGGCAGTGACCGAGGAACTGATGAATGTAGCCATCAGTAAATCCCCCTCCCTTGACACTGACAGACAGCATTTGTTGCATTGCACTCTGTATTACTGTAGCACACCAGGACCTGATAAGGAATATGAGCAAGAATTGTTCAGAAATCATGCAAAAAGATTAGTGTTACATAATCTGTACTGGGATACTGAGGGAAACAGTGTTGTTAGCTGTTCATTACCTCAAGAATTCCTTGCACTATACAAATCTAATCGACTACCACAGGGATATTGTGAGAGTCCAACAATATTCGCAGAAGAAATGGCTAGTAATCTGGCAGGATTCATCCCACCGGGGGGTAGTCAAATTTTACTTTATGTAGACGACATCTTGCTAGCAGCCCCCACCCAGCAGCAATGCAGGGAGGATACCGTAGCACTGTTACATATCTTAGCAACACAGGGACACAAAGTAAACAAAAGCAAACTACAGCTTTGGAGAAAACAAGTTAGATACCTAGGATATGTAATATCCAAAGAAAGTAGAATACTAGATGAGGATAGAAAAACAGCGATTTTACAAGCACCCAAACCAGCGACCAAGAAGGAAATTATGTCCTTCTTGGGAACAACTAACTTCTGCTGGAGTTGGATACCAAACTATGCTTTGGAATCTGCTCCACTGACTGACCTCATATACAAAATGCCGATGGCAGCACAGGATTTATTACAATGGACACCTGAAGCAGAAATGGCTTTCTGCAGGTTGAAGCAATTAATAGCTTCTTCATTAGTTCTAGGATTACCAAACTATCATAAACGTTTCTTTCAAACTGTAGACTGTAAGCAGGGATATATGACATCAGTGTTGACACAACAACATGGGGATAAGCAATGCCCCATAGCTTACTATTCATCACAGTTAGACCGAGTGGTGCGATCCTTGCCCCACTGTGTGCAAGCAGTAGTCGCAGCTGCAATGGCAGTACAGGCTTCAACCTCAGTGGAGTTATTCCACCCTCTCACATTGAGAGTGCCTCATGTAGTCGCAATAATTTTACTGCAAGAAAAGTTAGCTTATCTTTCTCTTGCTAGACACCTTTCCTGTATGACTATACTGTTGAGCCAACCTCATATGACAATTGAACGATGCATGACATTAAATCCATCAACTTTGCTCCCAACTCCTGCAGATGGCACACCACACAGTTGCCTGCAGGAAATTGAGCAGAAAACCTAACCCAGACAAGATCTCACGGATATTCCCTTGGATAAGGCTGAGGTGACATATTACGTGGATGGCTCATGCAGAAGGGGCCCTACAGGGAAAAATCTAGTGGAGTATGCAATAGTTACAGACACTGAAACCTTAGAAGCCCAATCCTTACCACATAACTTGTCTGCACAAGCAGCAGAATTGATTGCCTTAACATGAGCTTGTACCTTAGCAAAAGACAAATGTGTAAACATATATACTGACAGTCAGTATGCTTTTTCTACTGTACATGTTTTTGCACAGCAGTGGAAAAATAGAGGGATGATAACATCTAGTGGTAAACCAATTAATCATGTGCAATTTATTTTAGAATTGTTAGAATCTATTCAGTTACCTACTAAAGTAGCTATTTGCAAATGCGTAGCTCATACGAAACAACAGGACAGAATTTCAAAAGGTAATGCCAGAGCTGATGCAGCTGAGAAGCAAACAGCTTCAGACTCAGAAACTTTTCTTTTAGATGAGGAATTACAACCCTCTGAAATTTTAGACCTAGAAATGTTAAAAACAATGCAGACGCTTACTACAAAAGCAGAGAAACAAAAATGGGAAAAACGAGGAGCAATCCTTGAAAACGGGCTGTACATCTTCAAAGAGAAAAAAAAAAAATTTTGCCATCTAATTTGTTTAGATATGTAGCTTTGTTGAGCCATGGGCAGTGCCATGTCTCAACAGGGGGGATGGTACAGTTAGTAAACCGAATATTCCAAACATATGGATTCACAAATTACACAAAAAAATTTTGTGCGGCATGTCATATTTGTAACAAACATCATGCACAAGGGGCATTTAAACCTAAACAAGGAAGTTTTCCTACACCGCCATATCCGTTCCATACTATTTGTATGGATTTTATAGAATTGAACAAATGTGATAACAAAAGGTATTGCCTTGCCATTGTAGATATGTTTTCCAAATGGGTGGAAGCCTTTCCGACTAAAAACCCGGATGCAACAACAGTGGCAAAAGCTCTCATAAAGGAGATTATTCCTAGATTTGGCATACCGGAAAGGATCTATAGTGACAATGGTACACATTTTGTGAATCAGACCATACAGCAATTGGGATGCTTCTTTGGGATTTCCCTTAAGAACCATTGTGCTTATCACCCTCAGTCTGCAGGACTGGTGGAGAGGCACAATGGAGTCCTTAAGAACAAACTTAGAAAGTTAGTCAGTGAAACACAGAAGAACTGGGTGCACTGTCTGCCTCTGGTGCTGCTGAGTATGCGAACAGTTCCAAATGCAAAGGGTTTAACTCCTTTTGAAATGGTGTTTGGGAGGGCATATTATGTACCTCAGTGGAAAGCTCTCATGCCTGCAGACCAGGAGGCTGATAGCTCACTAGCTAGTTATATGAGGAAACTGTTAACAAATAAATCTCTCTTGCAGTTTAACTCTTTTTCAGATAAAGAACAGACCAGACCATTGGAAATGATTCTAGCCCCGGGGTCCTGGATCTGGGTGAAGGTAACAAAGAGGAAGAATTGGGCAAGCCCGAAGTGGGAAGGACCATACCAGGTACTGCTGGCCACGCCTACTGCAGTCAAAATAACCGAAAGGTTATCTTGGATCCATTTGACGCACTGTAAACCGGTAAAGAACTTTCAACTTGATAAAAACATTGTAACTGTTATGCAACAAGAACAAAATGGCCAAAGATAAGAATTCAGACCAACCTCAAAAATGTTGCATAATCATATTATTGAGCGTACACTTGTTGACTGTACTTTTGACAATTTTCTTTTTGTTGTGTTTTTTTCATTTCTCAACCACACAAGTAAAACTGGATAAACGTGATGAGGCATCCATAGACTGGCATCCAAACTTTAACACATACCTAGCAATTAAACGTGTATATGCTGAGGCTATGGACATTTCAAACTGCTGGGTTTGTACAGCTATACCAACAGCATATGGAGGACTACTAATGTCCGCTGTTCCTTTAGGGATCAATGAGACTTGGGAAAATTTGCTTTTTGACACAGGAACTGTGAGATCATAGGATAAAATAGCACTGTATTTACCTGTTACACAAAAAGGGATTGTGTGTTTTTTCAAGAATGATACTCTCCAGGTGGGCTGGAGTAACTGTAACATAATATCTTATAAATGTTATATTAAGACTAAAAGTGGGGGTACTGTTTGCAATACTAACTATGATTCATATTTGAACTCAATGAAAACGACATTGAATGAAGTACAAAGAAATCCTGTTTTGATTAAACAATTGTCAATCATAGATAAGAAAATGTTTCATGCAGGGTTGGTGCGTATTAGCACTAAAGTTGAAAACTGTTATTTTGTGTGTGGGAAAAAGGTATACAAATGGCTACCTGAGAATTGGTCCGGCAGTTGTTTTTTGGGCTACCTGGTTCCAGCCATATGACACACTGCGGAATTACCTCTGGGTAAAATACGGAACGTGAGAGATGTTTCCAAGAAAACCAAAGATCCAATCGAGAAACCTGTGAATCCAGTAGGGTGAGTTGAAGCAGGTTGGAAAGACCATAATTCCATGAAGGACAAAGACAAATTGACTCATATGGACTTGAGTGACAGTGTTATATCTTGGGCAGGTATACTCCCAGTGTATGGTGCAGTCAAATCGATTTGGGAGCTGAGAAAACTGTCAAAACTTCTCGAAGTAATGAGTAATGCAACTTTTCTGCTCTTGAATTAGTGACTGATGAACTGAATGCCATGAGAACTGTTGTGTTGCAAAATCGGATGGCTCTTGACTTCACCCTAGCGGTGAGAGGTGGTACATGTGCGCTTATCAAAGAAGAATGCTGTGCGTACATACCAGATAATAGACATGAAATTAATAACCATCTGGAGGTGATTCAGCAAGTGTCGGCCATGACCAAACCAGGCCCAAACCCTCTGATGGATTTTTTCCAGAATCTGTTTGGGGGGTGGGGTTCCAACCTAATGAATATTCTGATTGCCATTTGTGTGGGTTTACTCCTATTAGGAGCATGTGTTTGTTGTGGAATCCCCTGCATGAAAAGATTAATTAAAAATTTTATAGATATGTCTGTCTCTAAAACCTTGTATCAAGACATTGAACTTGAGGAATTGATTCCAAATGAAATTCTCCTTGAAGTCTAAACTGAATGACTCTCTTAACTGCAAGTCCCAAGTGGAAGAGGTTTGGAGAAGAAATAAAAATTGTTTAAACTTCTGAGAATAGAATAAAAAGTATTAACATGGGGGGAAATGTTAGAAAAATATGTATTAATGTATATGTTTAGTGCTTATTAAGAAATAAGAAAGATATAATGCATTTTATTCTATTAATGTTATGACAAGAAAAATGAATTCATATGAAACTGCAAGAAGCTTTTGGAAACTGCAGTGTGCCTTTTTTGCAAGTTGGCCTCTGACGCCAGCAGCTGCTAGCTCAGCAAGAATTAATGTTTATGCTTCTCACAAGTGATTATCTGCTGGGTAAGGAAATTAAATGTGTGAAATAATGAGAATCTATTGCTCTTTTCCGCCAGAGCAATCGACCTTGTATATGTTACTAGATAATGCACCGGTTGCAAGGAGGAAGTGATAACATGTAACAAGGAAAATGTATTGAGAACTGTATCTACTATTATGTTCGAATTAATTTAGAACCTTGAGTGGAAACTTTTGTAAAAGGGTATTGTAACTAACCAGGTGGCTGGCAAGGCCATGTTGTTTACTAGAAAAGTTTTTAAGTAAAATGTAGTATCAGCATTTTAGATGAATAGAATATTGTAAGCTAAAGTGATGTAAAACCCCTTGTGACTGACTACATCAGCCTGGTGGGTTAATACTAGTAAAATTACTATAAAAGTTGTGTTCTTCCTGTTTCATTCAGACAAAATTCTGTACTTGTACGTTTTTTGCCTCCTGGTGTACACTAGTAAAGAACCTGAACCTCCTGTGTATTGATCTTTTTATTACAGTATTTTTTCATTTAACAAGGAGATAGTTCATGCTTTGCCAGAATTTTGGGGGGGTTGTTTAGGTGTTTCTATTGACAGGTTTGAAAGTAAGTTTGTCTTTTTTTATTTGTATCTTAGCTAGATTCCATTGTTGTTGATATGTTAAAGGTTCAGTATCTTTGGTGGCATGGTAAGCTGACCAAGCCCTATCTCTATGTCTAAGTAACAGTTTGATGTCATTGGTTAGTCAAGGCAAGTACTTTTGAGCATACTTTCCTAGTAGGAGTGAGTTTATTAAGCATTTTAAGGGAGGTATTGTTGAAATACTGAATAGCCATGTCTAGATGGAGGTTTTTAAGTGGCACCTGGTCACATTGTTGGAGCAGTAGGTTAAAAGTAGAGGGGGGAGAAGTAATTCTGGCTACAGATGTATTTGTAAATGATGTTGCTTTGAGTATGCACAATTATTTTGTATAGAAACATAGGAGAATGGTCACTGAGGAGTCGGGAAGGCATCTGGCTAGGTAACTTAGGTTGGGTTTGCTAGTCAATATCCAATCTAATGTTGACTGCTTTTTGGAATGTTTGTTTGTGCAATTTGGACAGTTTATGGTTTGAGTAAAGTTGGAGAGTTTTAGGAAGTTGGAGGGGTTATTGGATGAGCAGGAGTGGCAATCAAGGTTGAAATCACAAAGAAGTATAGTTTTGTGGTTGAAACTGGTAGATGCCCAAGAAAATAGACTTTTAATGGGGGGAAGATTATTTCCTGGAGGGAGATAGGTTTATATGATAACTACTGTTTTGTTTGGATTGAACTCAAAGCGAGAAGTTTGGATTTTTGAGTTGGGTAGGTCAGAAGGAGCACCGTTTAGTTGTTCAACTTTGAGGGCGTCTTTAAACATAATGGTACTCCACCACCTCTTTTGTTCAGTTTGTCTAGTTTAATGATGTTATAGCCAGTTGTGATAATGTCATTGTCTTTAATGTGGGGCTTTAAGCAGGTTTCAGTTATCACAACTATGTCTGGAGAGTAGGTGGATAGAACAGCATAGAATTCACTGGCTTTTCTTAAGATGCTACAGAGTCTGAAATTGGTAAAGTGCAGGTCAGCATTAGAGGTTTTAGGAAGGGGGATATGTATGGGAATGTGTAGTAGACAGAGCTAAAATAGTTGGGGTGGTAAGTTAGCAACATATTAGGCAGGATGAGAAGTTATCATTGGGACCCGGGTTTGGATCGATATCAACTAAGAGTTTAATTTGTGTTATAGAGTATAGTAGAAGGTGTCTAAGTTTGTTAATCATATTTTGACATCTGAAAGATGAGGAATTAGGATAGTAGTTATGTATGAGTTTCAAAGGTAAGAGAAGAGAGCTTGAGTTGTTATAAAATTGTGGGCTGATGTCGGTATAAGTGTAAGATTGAGAGTAATGGGTGGGCAGCAGAAGTGCTGGAGAGTAGAAGTGGCTGATGTGATATGAGTGAAGGGAGGTGGAGCTATAGGGGAGGTAAAGAAAATGGAGAAGAGTATTGGTTAATAAGGAGTAGTAGAAATGCTTGATGGTTAGAGAGGCTGGGTAATAGAGTCAAGTGTAGGAGAGGGGAGGGGTTCAGTGGATTGACAGAGAGTAGTGCTTGGAATATGTAGTGGAGAGGGTGGGATTGAGGAGTTTGGCTTGATTCAGAAGATGGTTGTGAATAAGCTGAGAGGAGTAAAAAGTGTGACTTGGTTAGGTATAAATGTAAGGAAAGGGAGGTGGGTGGGAATGGAGGTAGGGTAGGTGAATGATGTGAGCCCAACTGGAGCAAGTGTGAATGGAGTGGGATGAACCTCAGTTGTAGCTTACAACAGCCAAAAAAGTTATCACAGATCCTTGATTTAAGATAGGTTCACAGGCCCTGTTACACATGTAAAGCATTATTGCAGCACTTTTTTTTTTTTAATATTTTTATTCATTTTCAAAAATGAGAAAACATGAATGCAGGTTATTTATGGAAATGAGGTATTTACAAATTATTTAAAAAGGTAGGCTAAAACCTCTAAACAGATATCAAACATTAAAACCAAAATAAAGTATTTACAAGGGTGTCTATTGTTGACATATAATTGACTTTCTATACAATTGTTTCCTGATTATAATCTGCTGCAGTCATTATTCTCCAGTATTTCAGTTACTTTTTGCCATGCTACGTATAATGATGTAGTTCTTTCAGTTCTTCCTTTAATAGTGTTCATTTCCAATTGCGATACTGCTGACACCATATACATGAATTGCTTAAAGGTTGGAGAAGCTTTGGATTTCCAGTTTGATGTAATGTTCTTCCTTGCAATAGCTAGGAGAGTCCATAAGATTACATATTTTGTTCTTGGCACACAGTCGGGTACAGGTGCATTAAACAAAATAATAGATTTGGAAATCTGGAATTTATCATTGAATACCATTTGCAGAAAATAATTTATTTTATCCCAATATGGTTTAATCAAATGGCATTCGTAGAACATATGTTGCCAGTCTGCTTTTATTGATAAATCACATCTCCAGCAGCCAATAATTTCTTAAACATAAGTTCCATTTTATGATGGGTTACATAAGATCTGTGTATGAATTGCCATGTAAAAAGTCTCCAATGTAATGAAAGTGATGTCTGCTTTGGAGAGAGAAGAATTAGTTTTTTATCTCTGTCATTTGGCACATGTCCATTAACTGATCTATAATAATTCCATATTTTGTCATTATTATGCATTTTTATTTTTTGTTTGTTTTATAAATAGATGATAAGTATCCCTTTCCAGTAATGGGTTGATTCGTTAGTAATATTACATGTTCTATAAGGTTAGGAACATTTTGTCTTATTGATGGTTGCATTGTTTCTTGTTTGCTTAATATATACTGTCTTAATTCTTGTACATGTAACCACGAACTATCTTCCATATTTAATTTCTGTTTAATCTGGTCTATTGTCAGAGGTTTTCCAGAGTTTAGCAATTGATGCCAATATATTAATCCCTTTTCTTTAAGCATGTTGACTACTTCTATATTAAATGTTATTATATTGCCTTGTGTGTACGCTACCGGATATAAAAGAAATGACCATGCTTTAATATCAGGATTGCTATTAATAAGATTTTGGAAAATTTTTAATGTATAAGTAATGTATTTGGAACTTATATTTTTATTCTTATGTATCATCATATATTCCTTCATCCGCCATAGAAAATTGTTTGGTATGAAATCTGTATACTTATTTGCTACTACAAATCCTGATTTTAACCAGATACTCTCATGAACTAGCTTCCATTTTGATGTATATTTTGTATTTAGCCATAATGATATTGTTTTAATAATGGATAAATGCAAATATATTTCTATGTCTGGTAAACCTATATCCCAATCATCTAGATGATACTTCATAGCTATCCTTGTTTTTTCTGGATACCATAGGAATCTTAGCATTAAATCATTTAATTGTTTTAGGTGCGATTTAGCTGGTGGCAAAGAACAAGCTTGTATGACATAAAGAATTTTTGGAAATATGATCATTTTAATTATATAAAGCCTTTCTTCCATTGAAAAGAAGAATTTATTCCATCTTTGTATTAGATTTTTAATATTATTTAAGGTCTCTTTATAATTTGTTTCAATTGTAGTACCTAGGTTGTTAGTTATTATAATTCAAAAGTATTTAATTATATTATCGGTAGAGATATATTTATGGTATTTTTTATTTAGATCTTTTTTATTAGTATTTATAAGCAATACATTTGTTTTGTTCTCATTAAATTTAAGACTTGAAAAGTTTTGAAAGTTTTGAATTGAGTCCCATAATGCTTTTAAACTGCTATTATTATTTTTAAGGTAATTAAAATATCATCAGCAAAAAGTTGAATTTTAAGCTCTAGGCTGTTATCTAGTTGTATTCCTTCAATATTTTTATCCATACGTATATTATTTGCTAAGGGTTCAATGACTAGTGCAAACAATAATGGAGAAAGAGGGCAGCCTTGTTTTGTGCCCTTAGTTATTTTAATAGATTTAGACAGACAAGATCCCAGTTTTATATAAGCCAAATGATTTTTCATATAATGATTTTATTAACAAAGTGAAGTTGTTTGAGAAGCCATATTCTTCTAAAACTAACCACAGATAATCCCAGTTCACTGAATCAAATGCGCTATTTATGTCTAAGCTAATAACATTTATTTTGTTTTTTGTGACATTTATATAATCAATTAAGGAAAGAATTCTTTTAATGTTGTCATAAGTGTTCCTGTCTTTTATAAAACCTGTTTGATCCTCCTCTATCAAAAGTGGTAGTAACTGTTTTATTCAAGCAGCATGTATTGCCATAAAAAATTTATAATCTATATTAAGAAGTGAAATGGGTCTGTATGATGAACATTCACTGGGATCTTTATTTTGTTTCAGAATTGGTGATATTAATGTGTACTTCCAAGAAGGAGGAATGTTTTTACCATTTTTAACTGATGTAAAGACATTCATTAACAACAGCAAAGTCTCATTTGATAGTAATTTAAACATTTCTGGGGTGATATTATCTATACCTGGAGCTTTGTTTAATTTTAGCTTATTTACTTCAGCTTTAAGTTCTGTCATTGTTATTTGTTTATCTATTAGTTGTACCTGCTCCTCTAATAACCTAACTTTAACATTGTTTTTGAGAAAAGCTTTCAATACTGAATGTGTTTCTGTTTTCTCATTTTGATCATTAAGTTTATGAAAAAATAGCCTAAAAGCTTCTAGTATTCCTTCTAAATCAGATACTTTCTTTTTGGTTTCTATATTATGTATTTCCTTGATATTATTTGTTTTAATAATCTTTTTAGTCCTATTTGCTATTTTTTGTTGGTTTTTAGGGTTCATTGAATAGTAACATAGTTTAATTTTTTCTAAATTGATCATTGTTTTGTGGTGTAGCGTCTCTGAGTATTTTTTATTAGTATCTTCTAGTTCTTTTATTAACTTGGTGTTTCCATTTTGAATATCAAGCTTTAAATTATCTACTTTTGACTGTAATTCCATTAATTCCTTATTCCACTGTTTTTGTTTATTTTTATACCATCCCACCGCTCTTCCATATAGGTATGCTTTCAATGCATCCCATATATATTTCAGATACATCTTTTGTAAGATTGATATCTAGGAATGTTTGTGTCTCTTTAATATAAAATTCCTTAAAATCTTTGAGATTTGTTATGTAAAATGGTATTCTTGTTTCTGATATCCTTCTCTTGAAACATACGTCTATCTCAAACGTTATGGTGTTATGGTCCGAAAATGGACATGAAATTGTCTTGACTTTATTTAATTTAGAGGTTAAATCCTTTGTTATGTACACTCTATCTATTCTAGAGTATGTATTATGTCTATGGGAAAAATGTGTAAAGAATAGTGAATCTGGGATAGCATACTCATTTATGTCAACTATATTAAAAGTTTCAACAAACTCAGATAACTTTGTTAAAGGTGATCTCTTATGTGTAGTTTTAGTATTTGTGTCAGTTTCTTTTATAATGGAATTGAAATCTCCAGCTATGATTAAATTGCCTTTGGTATATTGTACAATGTCTTCTAAGTGTTGTTTGGCCACTCTAACACCTAGTCCTGGTATCCAATAAATATTCACTAATGTATATATCATTTCATTGATAGATATTGTCTCTAGACAAAACATTCCTGAGTTGTCATGGAATGTGTTTATGATTTTAGGCATTAAAGTAGTGTTTTTCCACAAAATTGTTACTCCCCTTCGCTTCTGATTATAGGTGGAACTTACTAGTATTGTATAATTTTTATTGTGTATTTTATTTATGTCTTCCTGTGTAAGGTGTGTTTCCTGTAAAAATACTAGTTGCGCTTCACATAGCTTTAAATATCTATAAAGACTTCCCCTTTTGCAGCTATTATTTAAACCATTTACATTAAGAGATATACATTTTGCAATTAGATTTATATTAGCTTTGCTTTTATCCATATTCATATACTCGTAACAATATGTAGATGTGTGTACATGAAGAGAATGACTTGTTCTTTCTTCTTCCAACAGTGTTACAATAGATTATAGACACCCAATAAAAGTCAATTACAAGATCATAACTGAGAACAATATAAGATAAACAACCACCAAACCCCTCCATGAGAAAAAACATCTCATCCTTGAATGATCTAATCATTCAAGCGATCTCTCTAAGTCTGCATTTCAGCATCCTCCCCCGGCCCCTCCATATGGTAGTTTTATAATGAAAAGTATCTTATATATCTTTTAAGTATACATGTATCTGTCTTTATAGATTACTTAAATACAGTCTTTATCTATTTTTAATATTTTATAAAACACTAAGGCAACACAACTATACATAGATTTAATACTTAACTATTTGGTTTTGTTTAAATTGTAAAGGAAAATCTTTTATTTTAATATATCTTTTGTGTAGCAATAATGGTTATGCATCTTAAAAATAATATGCTTGCTGTCTATCTCCCTTATAGTGTGAGTGGCATTCATAGGTATCAAATTTATTGTAATGGTCTACCTATATATATATATATATATATATATATATATATATATATATATATACATATACATACATATACATACATACACATACACACACACACACACACACACACACACACACATATATATATATATATATATATATATATATATATATATACACACACACATACATACATACACCCATATATGCATACATACATAAAAAAAATGTTAAACATTATATGCATCAGTTAACCATGCCACACGTTGATTAAATCAGAAAGTATCCGTAACAATGAATATAACGTTACATTTGTATTGTCATTTATCAGTAATCTTATAGTTTTCTTTTAATTCAAAAAGTCATATTTTAGTGGTATGAATGCTACTAATTTGTTTTTGGCATTGGCATTATATAGTTTAAGACTATATTTCTTAGCAATTCCTATATATTTATTAGTGCCACTGGCATATTTCATCGCTAGTGTACCACATATGTCATATGTCAAATAGCAACTCATACTCCTTATGATATTACAGGATTTATCTGCAGCATTATAACTGTAAGGTTGGAAAATATGAGAAGCAAAGTAGGCTTTAAATATGCTATAACACAATTGTTTGGTACTTATTACTGTCAACTCTTCTACATACACAAGAAAAGATAACCTTATATGACCATCAACCATTTTCCTTCATTTTTCTCTTCATCCTTCTATTCTCCATTTTTAATAAATATTTGTTTCTATTGTGGCTTCTTTGAATTTAGTGAGGGTACTCCATATCATATTATAGATAATATACAACATTCAAACAGAGAACATGCCCAATATAGAGACATATTCTCAACTCAAGTGGTCCACACCATATATTTATAGCACTGCAGTCAGAAATATACTAATGAATATGCAATAACTAGCAGCTTTGCAGCATGTGTGTCTCTCTAACAATACATACCTATAGGATATTAAAAAGAATAGATAGCACACTCTTGTTTCATAATTAACAAATACACACAGCCTGGTATTTACTTTCATAGACAGAAATTAGACCTGTTACTTATATGCATATCAGGTACCAACAGCAATATGTTAGTAAATGCCTATGCTATTCAAATCATATTTTAATGCTGATTGATATGAGATGTAGCTGACAATGGCTTTAGCGTTTGTGATGTTATATAATATATATTCAGTATTATAAGTAAAAGTATGTTGCATGTCTATTTGCAATCTAAGGTTCAAGGCTGATCAATTTAGACATACAAGACAATCTCTTTAGCCTTGGTTATATAATGGGAGTTACTGTGTCTCTACACAACCATTCATTTTCAGTGAGGATGTTTAATATTAATATAACTTGCCTTTAATAAAAGCATACTTATAATTCAGCAGTTCTTTCCTATATATATATATATATATATATATATATATATATATATATATATATATATATATAAAACAATATCATAAGTAAGTCTGAGATTTTTTCTTGCTCATTACTGCTTAATGATTGTGCTACTTGAACAATTTAATATTTACAGAATATCTTGATAATTAAACAGCAACTCCTTTTTACCCATAAAATGCCTAATAACACATAGCTACATTCATGAACCTTAACTGAATTACTATCCTTAAGGTTGAGTACACTAGCTGCAATGTGTTTACAAATATGTTATATAGTTCCAGTCAAGGACTTAAATATATTAAATTTTTATAAAATTAAGTTAAATTATAGTAATTTACATGGGTGATCTTATCAGAAAAGATTATAGTAAAGTCTGTATGTGTTAACTATTCATACAGTTTCTTCCAAGTGATATACTTCTTTTTAAGCTTTGTGTGCTGTTTATGTGTTCAATTCAACATGAATAACAAATATTACAATATAATAAAATGTCATGTATGTGTTGATACCTTCTAAATTCATTAGGTACTTCAGTGTACTTTTAATATTTGTTAAAACTGAAAAAGCACTTTGCCATCTCATAAATAGTGTGCTGGTTACTTTAAGTAGCTTAGGAGCTGACACCACACCCATACTGTCTTGTTTTAGTGTTGACATCACTCATGACTGTTTACTTTCATTTTGAGCTGTTAGAAGGTTTAACACACTGTAATGGATTCTAACTGAAGAACCTTCATTCAGGGGTGGTAAAATAAGAGTTCCCAGCTCGTGACCATGGTGGGAAGACAAAAACAATGTGAAGTTAAGTTTTTAGGGCTTTTTTTAAACTGAACACCAGCTCATTAAACTTCTATTAGTTTTCTTAACATTAAGGGAAGATATACAAGCCAAACAGTTGTTTGTTAGTCAAAAAGGCACTTTTAGCATCAAAGAATAGATAATTACTTTTCAAGGCACTTTTTGACAGTTATTACTATCAGTTTTTATATATTATTATGTGTATTAAATACATCAGTTTAGATATTTTATGCAGCTTAGTGTAAATAATATAAAAAGGAATCATGCTCATTTAAACACACCACATTAATATGTCAGTGTAAATACATCATATTCTATACTAGCAGTAAAAGGCAGGTAATTTATAAATGAACTATCTAAACATCATTTAGAGTTAGAAAAATCATGACTGTAAGTATTTACACTGTAATAGAGAAATATATGTTACCTTGCTTTCTTTAGGGTTGTTTCGTTTAGTTATAAAATGTCCTGCTTATCTTGTATTTATATTGTTTCAAAAACTGACAAATGTGTAAAGCATGAATGCTTTCAAAGAACTTTTTTGCCTTACAGAGCAAATAGAAGACAATAATGTTTGTGTTTTTCATATGTCTTTTATCGTTTCTTCTTCTTCTTGTCAGCAGTGCTCCATTCATTTTTTTCTAAGTGACGCTTAACCCCAAATTGGGAGAAATCCATTTCTTCCACATTATCCAAGGTTTTATTAGCTGAAAGATAAGAAACTGTTGCTTGCAGAGTGTCAAAAGTTTTAGGACCTTCAGTAAAAATATTTTTATTCTTGCAGGAACAGCAAGTGGACTTTAAGTTGCCTTTTTTCAATTCCTTTATCAAAGGGAGACATTCTTTTCTTGCAGTTATAACTCCAGCAGAATAATCATTATCAAATCTGATTATGTTGTCTTTGTATTTAACTGGAGAAGTTGACCATGCTGTTTTTAAAATAAGTTCCTTGTCCTGTGATGAAAAAAACTTACTATTATTGATCTCGGGTGATTTTTTGATTTGATGGTTGATGAAGCAGCTCTTAAGGATCTGTGGGCTCTTTCAATTCCATAAGAAAGAGCTTCAGGCAATTTTAAAACTTCTGGTAACCAGGTAGTAAGGAAAGTCACCATGTTATCTCCCTCTGTTTTCTCTGGTAGCCCATAGATGCAAAGGTTATTTCGTCTGGACCTGTTCTCTAGATCCTCTATTTTATTTTGTAATGAAGCATTTTGTTGTGATAAAAAATGTAGCTGAAGATCTTGTTCTGAGAGTCTGCTCTCAGTATAATTTAAGGATCTCTCTATGTCAGCTATTTGAGACTCCTGTTGCGTCATTATTTCTTGTAGTTGCTGTATTTGTTTTGTAGATCTCTCCTCAAAAGTGTCCAGTTTGGTATTCATTTTGTCAAATTTCACTGACAAGTCTTGTATGGCATTTAATAAAGACTGTATCTCCTTTTTCATCATCTGGTCCTGTGTGGTATGCTTAGAAAAGCTAATTTTCAGTAGATTCAGATACCTTCCTTCTTGTTTTTGACAGGAAAAATAATGTTTAAAGCCAAATTTTTTGCACTGTAGACTTCTAGTAATATTAGTAGAAGTAATTCAACAAAATAGGTTTGTCTACAATATCTAGTTTTTAAAAATTCCTGTCAGAAATATCTTTTGAGTGCAGAGCTGAGAAAAGATGCTGCCAACCAGTCTACATCCTAGCCACGCCCCCCTATTGCAGCACTTTTAACAGTTAAGAAAAAGCTGTTTTGTTCACTATTAATATTTGGAATATAAATAATAGCAGTTGAATTATACTACTGATACAGGAAGGTAAAGTTTAGTATGCCAGTTACACATTTATAACAACATTCTACTTCTATAGGCAGACACAGAGGTAACTAAAAGGTGGAAAAGCAAACACCTGTCAGACCAGGTAGAGTACTCATCAGTTGCAGTCTATTTCAACTGAGCAATACTATTGTATTCATGTTTCAGCCTACATAAAAGTGGATAACTGACACTGTGCAGTGTGAAGGCTTGCTCAAATGAGTTTGTCTTTAGAAAAACCAACCAGCCACAGAAGAGATGCTGAGAGAAGAATGCAGTTCAGGGAAAAATCACTTGGCTAG
This sequence comes from Protopterus annectens, assembly GCF_019279795.1. Taxonomy (NCBI): domain Eukaryota; kingdom Metazoa; phylum Chordata; order Ceratodontiformes; family Protopteridae; genus Protopterus; species Protopterus annectens. Next base: position 632,839,532 of record NC_056749.1, read on the forward strand.
ATAATTTAATGCATTAACTGGCACTTTGCTGTGGGAAGGCTTGCTCAATGAGTTTTCACTTGGCTATCAACTGAAGAAGGAAATGTTCCAATGTGCTCTTGGAAACCAGGAATGCACTATGCTGTACAGGCTGAAAGGTAGGACAAACATTAATCTTAAAAGTTGTTTGAAGAAACTGGATATTTTACAGAAGTATTTGAAAGTGAACCTCTTGCTGAATGCTCCCTCAGCTTAAATAAATCTCAAGGTAAAGGGCCTATAGTTCAGAGAACAAGACTGGTAGCAGTACAACTCAAACCATTTTTAAGACACAGTATCAGCAGGGTTGTCGAATTACATTAAAATTACATGAAAGCAATCAGTTGCATATAGGTTCACATGGTGAAATCAGGAAAAAAGTTCAAAGAGCAAATGCTTGTAAAAATACACAAATCACATGCAATTTTGTGTCTTGGCCAGGAATGTTGGAATAAAATGAGCAAGGTATTTAGAGCTGTCATGTGTACTATGTGCTACATCTGATACTTAGCAAAGACATGACTCCTCATGTGGTGTCTAATCTGCCATGGAACAAAGTTGGGACAATCTTATTCTAGTACAAGGCATCTCATTATCTATGTGTTGATTACTACAGAAAGCATATAGAAGTGGTTAAGCTCACTGTAATAACTAGCAAGAAAACATTCTTTCTTTCTTAACAAACAATATGAGCATAGAAACAATCTTCAGACTTTTAAAATAGTCTGTCCAAGTATCAAAGCTAACAGATATCAGCCCTATCTCTTATCACATTTATCACCAAAAGAAATCTGCAAACAGATTAATGAGCACTGTTTAAAGGTAGATCAGTCAGTATCAACCAGATTATCGCCCAACTCCCACTATCACCCTTCTGAATCCTCAGGTTTTCTTCTCTTATACTCCAAACAGCATAATGTGAAAGCTAACACAAAGTTCAAAACAGCATCTTTAATGATAATCTCCTTACAGAGTTACTCAGCACCTCTGTCAAAACCACTGCCTATACTGTATCCTTAATGTTTAAACAATCATTATGCGCATGTTATTTCTATCATTTTAATTTTGTTGTTGCTGTTTTTTTTTTTGCTATAAACATTTCAAAAGTAAGCAACTATCTGAGCATATCTTATTGCTTTGACCTCAGTACCCCAATTCAGTAAGGTTAATTATTTTTTCAGTTGTATCTACATCTCTCCTGTAGTTGCATTAACAACTCTTCTATTTCCCTTTTAAAATGTATTAATCTTTCACACTTCCAGTAAATATGATCCCAGGTTCCCCTCTCATCAGAGTGACACCTCCATCATTTCTTTTTTTCACCTGTGGGAATGTCTTATGTAACCTACATAATGTGGAAAAATACTTATCGTGGGATGTTCATATAATGCTGCAAAATTTCCTAGATTTGATAATATACTGGTGTGCTAGCATACTTCTTTCCATTGTTTTATTAATGCTGTCCCAAAGTTTCTAGTTCAGTGATGTCTAACATTATCGGACTGCCCTTTGACATTGTCTATGAGTATTCTAAAAGGCTTAATAATTAATATTTTCATGGTAGTGGGAAAGGTACTTGCAAAAATACTGTAATAGTTTCAACCCTATCCATTGTAGGAGAATCCTCACTATATAATTTCTCATAATAACCAGAAAAATGTTTCCTACCTTCTCTTTCGAATGTAATACCCCTTTTTGCCTTCCTCTTTCAACCCATAGACTGCTTTCTCCGCTTTTTATCATAATCTAGTAGCTAATGCCTAAATACCCCTTAGACTTCTCCATATCCATCTCTTTTGTTTTAAAGATCATAATTTACATGTTCTCCACATATTTTTAACACAAAATGCCTGCTTTCCCAATACCTTCTCTCCGATCCTTTAGAAATTTTGATCCATTATTTACTATTTTTTTTTTTGAAAACCTTATTATAGACTCCATCTTAACTTGTTAAAGTGAATAATGTAACAGTCAATTCGCCAACTTTCAGATGGTATCTACCCTCATTGTCTTTGGTTTCTACCTCCTAACGACTAACAAACTTCCCTTCTCATACTGGACAGTTTCACTTTCCTACTTCCCTCCTATTTAACACGCAGCAGTCTGTTTAGTCCTAAAATTTGCACAGCCTTTCTGCAAACCACTGTCTTTCCCCTATACCTTGATATTATTTCTTGTATCTCTTATTTTTTTTGACAAAAAGTTTTTTTTCTCTCTCAAGTCAGGACCTGCAATACTTTGCATTTCTTCTGCTTAGTTATCTTCTTCTAATTTTTTATTCAAATCAATAAATGAACACTAGATATACCAGACCTCCCTGTAATGGAGTGTGACACACCCCCTTAAAGGAAAACACTGGTCATTCTTTTCATTTTACTGTCACTGATAATATTAAAACAGAACCTCGAGGTGGAGCCTGGTCTCTTTTACTAGAAAAGAGGGTGCTTTACTGGCAACTGCATCTTAATGCATCTAGTTGGCCAGACTTAAATGAACACATTTCTGTCAGCTCTTTTTTAAAATTAAAAGCCCTAGAAAGATAATACTGTTTTAAATAATTATTTATTCATTATTTATGTATTTTAAACACCATTCTATCTATGTTTTTATGCTACAATGAGAGTTTTTTACCATCTTTTTATTTCATCTTATACAGATTCTATATGTTATGTATATAATACAGTCTTTTACATGCCTTTTTCTTTAAGGGGGTGTGTCAGTTTAAATAATGCATTAATTGTTTAATGATTTTTTTTACCCAGTTTTTCTGTACTATATAAAGTGATTGTGTGATTATATGTATTATCTGATGAAGTTCTGAAGTGGTCAGGATGAAAGTGCTTATCATTTGTTTTATTCTCTTCAGTAAACTCCAGTATTTGTTTTATTTGGCCTGAATTGGTGCATTTATTTACTGTGGAGTGGTTCTTCCTCCTGTTCCTGTTTGGCATTTTTGTGTTATTTATGCACACAGAGAAAATTTTTACATGCAGTGCAGAAAACAAAGGCCAGAATCTCTTTCTGTGGTAGAAACTCTGTAGTTTGGCTTATAGCCACAAAAATAACAACTATTGCATTGATAGGATTGCAAAGACATGACTACAGTATAGATTTTGGTAGAATATTTTCAAATCACAGGGCATTATTTGCCAGATTAAACATAATACCATAACTCTGTTATCACTGTAGTTTTTAACAAGATATAACAATTATCTATTTTTTTACTGTCAGCACATTTTTATTTTATATTACTTGGACAGGCATTAGAAATATTTAATTGTGGATTGTGGAACATCTAAATTTGCAGGTCATCTGGAACAATATATAACGTTGCAGTTTAATGACAGAATCTCCCTATGAGGCTGAAAAATAATTTTAGCTACAGATCTGGTTCCGTACTGAAATGCCAAGATTTGGAATGCTTAGTCCTGAAATTGACCAGAACTCAGGAGAAAAGCAAATACTATAGATTAGTTTCCTCCTTTTAACTTTCTTTTTTTTGGGGGGGTGCAAGCCCCTCTGCAAATGCCAATGTATGGAGGCAAGCCTTGGATACTCCCTAGACTTATATATCGCAACTCTAAGATCACTGTACCTCAGGGAAAAAAAGGAATATTCTAAAAAAAAAAGTGAGTCTAGGAATTAATGTATATAAATCTGCATTTTTGGTTATTGAGTCTTGACATTCTGGGACTCATACTAACAAGTCTCAACATTTCAGTTACTGACAAATTTATGTAGCTTGGATGAAAGTAGAAAGAACATACAAATGCAAAAACTCACTCATAAATGTGTGTGACAGAAAGATAATCAAAGTAGCTTTTAACAAGAGGGTGTGTCTCTGCAACTCCTATGTAATATAATTAACTCCAATATTTTTGCCCCTCAAGAGATAACTGTTCCCATACCTTTCATCAAGTGCCAGCCCCTTAAGATTCAACCAGATGAAGTAAATAATTCAACATTTTAATTCAGCAAATAGGTGGAATGTATTTTTGCATAAGGACACACCTATACCATTATAGCCCCTATTTTATATACATACCAGCTCCGTTGTGAAATAATTTTGGAGAAAAGTGAAAGTCACACGCCACACAGGAAATTTGTCATTGCTGATACACAACCAGAAACCACAACAGCAGAGAACAACAACATTTAACATAGGGTAGATGAACTGTCTTCATACTAGGGTAGATAGTACGGCTATAAAAGGAAACATCCTTTTCATGTTTCAGCTGTAGGCTATACTTAGTTTAATGTTGCCCCTGTTAACCAGCCAGCACCTACAAACTTTCATCTTCTTTTCTGAGATCCCCTCTACTCATACTCAATTTCCTAACTGCTATTTTTAGTGATCCCAGAGGTATCCCTTTAATGGGCAAGCCTCTAGACTCTTTAAAGAGTTGAACTCAGCAGCTACTCTGTTTAAAGCTTTGTTAAGGACAGGTCCTACCTATTGGACTGAGATCTATTTGGAAAAATAATCATGGACTTGATAACTAATTACATAAGAAACCAGCAAACACTGAACCCAACCCAGTTTGGCTTCGTTAAGAGCAGGTTATGCCTTTTGAACTGAGGTATCCATGCAAGATAAGGGGGTTGGGTCTTGAACCCTTCTTACAGCAGCCAATTTTAATTCCAGGTTGAATGGACTGGCGTTGTCTTAATAGACTGGAGGACAGCAACAGTACTCTCTCTGAATAAAGTGGGATCATTTACTGACGCAAAAATTACAGATCCATAAGCTTGAGTAGTCTTATATGTAAGGCAGTGGAAAGAATAATCATGAGCCTGATAACTAATAACATAAGAAACCAGCAAACACTGGACCTGACAGTTCAGCTTTGTCAAGGGCAGGTCATGCCTACTCAATCCAGTTGATTTCTCAGAGAAAGTCACTAAGGCCATGGGTGAGGGTAAAAATAGTACATACCACCTACCTTGACCTGACCAAGGCATTTAACACAAGTCCCCATTCAGGTATTATAAATAAACTCACAAAACTGGACATTAATCCCCACATCACCAGATGGATAGCCAAATGGCTCACAGACAAGACACATGTAGTTAAAGTGGGTGAATCCAGATCCAGCAAGAGGCCAGTTACATGTGGTTTGCTACAGAACTCAGTGCTGGGACCACTCCTTTTCAGAATATACTATTTCTGAAATCAAAGCTAATGTGGAAGGCCTCTGGATGACAAAGTTTGCAGACAACTGCAGGCTGGAAGCAATCACCGAATATTCCATTGATGTTGACAGCCTTCAGGAGGGTCTACATCAGACAAATGACTGGTGTCAGAACCATGGTCTAAAACTAAGTGCAAAAAAATGCAATATCATACCCTTTGGGAAGTGAAATACCTCTGCAAATTACAACATCAATAGCACACCCCTAATAGTAGATTCAAAGGTAGACAGATAGAGAGTAGCCTGAACTTTCACGGTGGTGAGGAAGTTCTTCTATTTGATACAACCTAGAAATAAAGGTATGGCATCCAGATCCAAAGAAATTATAGTCCCACCATACTCAGCCCTCATTAGAGCAGTAATCGAGTACAGTGCTCCATTTGGCATGTACTTGACTAGGCACTTAAGGAAGCTATAATAACCTCAAAGGTTTTTCACAATGAAAATAAAGGGTGCAAACAACATATACTATGCAGATACACTAAAAGCCTTATCCCTTTATTCTGTCTCCTACCGACTATTAAAGGGAGATCTATGCCTGACCTGTAAGGCACTCACAATTCCAGCCCTGATGGAGTTGCTACACATCCACAAGTCAAAGAGCATGAGGGTCACCTGATCTAGGGATCTAAACTTAGTAATGACTCAAACAAAACATGCTGCAGAGATAGATGTATCTCAGAGATTACACCTTCTTTGGAACAGGCTTCTTATTCACATTAAGCAGAGCCCTGAATTTTTCAAATGCAAGTCGGATAAATGCATGGCGAATTGCAAATTTATACCTGGGGAGTTCCTATGTCCCTTATGGACAGGGGTAATCCGTAAGATACTCACTGCACATGTATAAGTCCATACCATCCTCTTGCCCATAAGGACCATATATTGGCTAAGCTGGTAAAGGCTCTTAAATCCATTAGCCTAGTAATCTCCTATGAACCACCAACATACACTTATTGTGAGGTATATGTGCTACTCTATTCTGCCCACTATGTAATGGATGCCTGTCACTTATCGGCCCTGAAGCTTTATTATTATTTGGAGGGCTTCCAATACAGATCATGCACACAGTATGGATTCTCACACATCCCTTCCAGGTTATAAGAGTATCTTCATCTGTTTACAGCTAGCTGAGTCTTTTTGTAGCAGGGACTTTTTCAGAGCCCAGGTCACCGGAACCGACACAGAACAGAGTTTTCTATCTTTGCTAGCAGAGAGGCACAGGCTGTTTTGTACTTTTTTATTTTGGTCAAATTTTTATTCAAGAAACCTATTCCTTTTGGTTTTAAATTGAAGAAAAAGTAAAACTAGTGTATTTGTGTATAAAGAGCTGTGAAGAAACAACCATAGTGATTTGTATGGATGGATTCTAAACAGCTGTGGTTATTTTTCAAAAGAGATTTTTTTTTTCAAGGATCACATGCAAGCAGACAGGGCACCTTAAGTCAACAGAGGAAAGCTTGGATCTGTTTATATTAGGGATCTTCAAGATCATTATAGCCTCAAGGCTCAGGTAGTGTCAGAGCAGTCAGTCACCAGTGTCTTTATATGGACACATTTTCGCTGAGTTTTATAACAGTGAAGAATGACAGTATATTAAGTTGCCATGGTAACATTACATAAACAATCTTTCCTATATACAATCCACTTTAACTACAGTTATATGTTCACTTATTTTCCTATCCTGGGATGATTGCTGCATTCTTTGCCATCTCAGAACTGATATTATTTGTTCACTTTTGGGTCATGGCCTTGCCTATCCTCTCTTCCTCTTCATGTTCCTCCCTTCACTTCCACAGACCCTTCCTCTCGCCACCTTGCTCAACTTATGTCTGGTTGGAACGTTCTTCATTTATACACTGTATCTGTCTCCTACTTTAGCTTACTGCTTTTACCTGCCCAAATTCTTCTTGATTTCACTTTAACCTTTTAATCATTTAACCTTTTAATCAATCTACTTAGCGATTTTTATGTTGCATTTCCTTATATTTGTCTTTTCTTAAGCCATTTCCAGTATTTCTGATGCAACTATATTTCTCCTGCCAGTAGTAATATTTGTAATCTCATGCCTTCCTTTATTGGCTTTTGCCCTTTACATAATGTCATTAGGCATACCATAGCTCCTGTGTTTTTTTTTTAAATGTTAAAATTCCACATGACTTCACATTCTTTTATCACGTTTGTCATAAATGTTTTTCATCTAGTTATATTTTCAAAACATGTGCACATTTCTGCCCTTTCCTCCTGACATCTTCAGGATATGGCATCTGCTGGTCCTATGTCCATTACAATCATTCTTGGAGTTGTCTACTTTCTCTTAAGTAGCATCCTCTGTTGTTCCCATAGTTGTTCACAAAGCTTCACTTTTTTTGCCATTGACACCACAATTCTCCCTCTTTTGAGACTATCCTTCTCCATTCATTTCTGTCTCAACTTCTTTGTTTCTTCTCTCTCTGTCTCTCCCTGGCCATTATATATCATGCTGTTCTTCATTTCCTTCCCACTGGTCACACTTCCTGGTGAGTAGTGGTCATTTACCTTAGAAACTCATCTAGTTGTTCCTCCTGTTCTATATTTATTGCTATTCTGTCCTATATAGCAGCCTTTCTCCTGCCACACCCCAGGCACATAATTCTTCCTTTCCGGTTTATGTTTAGCACCCTTGCCCCTTTCTCTGCTGTACCTTTGTCCAGTCTGGCCTCTTCTATTCCGTTATTTACGTCCCATGTTTTTCCCCAGGACATCCTCTTTGCGTTGCACCTGTTCTTCCTTTGCTTTCCTTTAAGAAATCTTCTCATAGCCTGTCAATTCCTTTCTTCAGAATATTCTTTGTTTATCTGTGATCTTACATGGTGTTTCTTTTATCACTTTTTCTGTCAACCACGGGTAGGATTTATACGCCAATGTGCATTTCTCTAGGCACAGTTACACCCACTTCTCTGTCTTTTGGCTTAAATTCTCCTCTTTACTATTCAAGCATCTTTCCTTTCCACAACTTCATATCACAGAGTTTTTGAATGTTGTGTACCTTTTTCTTTTCCAGTTGCTAGTATCTGCCTTAGGAAGTATCTTAGGTGATGTTTATTGACCATCTTTAGCATTTTAAGCTTTCCTGTCACTGTATTCTTCTTTTCATTCCACCTGCTCATGCTCCCTGCTATCCCTTACTTAGCTCCTTATTGTTTTCTTCTTTCTTATTATTTTTGAATATACTGCAAACCTGGAGACACAGGTATTTTACTCCAATGTATGCATTATCACTTTCCTTTTTCGTCCCTATATGGAGCCATACCATCTTCCTCACAGTACCCGCCAAACCTGTTTCTCTGTCTCATTCTTTCATGTATTGATCTTTCTACATCATCTATGAGCAATATACAATCATCTATGAAAAGAGAAATCTGGCATTTCATCCTTCCTACCTGTTTCAGTTATTCCAGACCCCCCACCACCACACCTTTAGCGAATGTATCTCTATCAGCAGGAAGAGGCCATTCCATTGAAATGAAAGCCTTTGTTATGTCAAAAGGTATGATCCCTGCCATCTCTAGGCCTTTTGTTTCACAATATTCTATGTTAGAACCTCGTACCAGTTTTCTAGCATATTCTTCCCTGTACACATTTTGCTTGGTCTTCATGCACTAGTGTGAATGCCAGTCTTTCTAATCTAGTCGACAATATTTTGGCTAAAATTTCTGGCATCTCCGATTAAGAATTATTACTGGCCCGCAGGCAACTGAGTCCATGACCTCCCTGACATCCCTGTGCTAGAGGTTAATTTTTGTTTCTTCCATCATGAGTAGTGTTGTTCCTTTTCTCTACATTCATTAAATAATCATATAGTAAAGATATCCCATAGCTCCTGGGAACCAACCTAATTTTACTGATTACCCTATCTGAAGATGAAAACTTTATTTACTTCCTATCCTGTAATTTTTTATTACAGCATGCCTGTCATTTCCTCCTGCAGCCCTTTTTTGCTATCCTATCTCATGAACTTTAATAGACTTACATAATTCTATGTAACATGCTGCTATATGCTCTCCTGTCTTTTCCTCGTTCTCAAGCACTCTCATACCGCTCTCCACCAGCTTCATCACCCTTCTTGTTTCTGTTTTTGTTTCCAAGCCTTTATCTTTCTTGCTTTATCTCAGTAAGCTCATGAGAAGGCATTTCCACTGATGATGTCTGCCTCAAGTTTAGTTTTCTTATGTTCCAGCTCACGTTTCACTCTTTGCCCTTTGTACTTTCCAGTCTCTTGCTTATTTGATTCTTGCGTGTTTAAAATTGACCCTTCTCAGTTCTTCTTCTCACTTTACCTCCATCTGTCTAGTTATTCCCATTTTTTAGGCAACAATCTGTCATAGTCCGTACCACCATCCTACTCCAAGGTTATGTCTACCATTCAACTTCTCTTCCACTATCTTTGGCAGACCTGTACTTATCTTACTTTCTGTTCTGTTCTTCATCTGGTCTCATACTATCCCCGTAGCTTAGTCCTGCCTTCATGTGACTGACCCTTAGTATTCCTGGGGAGTAGTCAGAACAGTCTGGGTCCCTAATCACTCTGCTCTCTACCCTCCTTCCTTCCTCAGAGATCAGTGCAATCTGCTGAGGAGGGTCCCGTTATACTTGTAAAGATGAATTCTCTTGCATGGCTGTTCCTTTCCTTTCCATCCAAACAGCAGCCCATTCTACTTCTTTACTTTTTCAGCTCATGCTGATTTGCCCTTTTCCATTCTCCCTGTTCTTCCTTCCCAATTCTGTTTTTTATTAAGTGCTAAACTGAAGTGTTCTCCTATTACACTGCATCTCTCTTGAATTTCCTTTCTCCTACATCTGAAAAAACATTCTTCTCAATCTGCACAATCTAGGGCATTCAAATTCATAACCTGCTATCATCTGCCATTTATTTTTCTTTCCCATATTAGTCATCTTTCTTCATTGATGTATTATTTCTACTCATTCTCTGTCCTCCATTTCCTCCATTCTCTTCTTGAATACAATGGACATGCACTTTCATCCAGTCCTCTGACATGGTCTATCTCAACTCATCTGTATATTGTTGTTTGTGACCTCCCATTGTGATTTACTTTAAACACAGTTTTCTGCATTAGGACTTCATCTGCTCCCTCCATATATGTTATGAGTTTGGTGTGTGTGTGTGTGTGTGTGTGTGTGTGGTGTGTGTGTGTGTGTGTGTGTGTGTGTGCATGTGTTTATTTTTTGTACTACTTGAACCTTAATTTTTAGTGAGTAGAATAAATATATAAGGATTGCAGGGTATTTTTGCAAGACTGATGACTCACCAAGCAAGCAGAGAAATGTTTGATAAAAAAAAAAAAGTGTTTTTTTAAGTTGTCGTAAATAAAGGACCCCTACTCTTTTTGATAGGTGCTGTGGGATCTTTTACATCCACCAGCACAAGCGGATAGGATCTTGGTTTAACATCTCATCCTAATATAGGTTCGGGGGGGTGCAGATTCAAAATATAACAACACTGTGATTAGATCACAACTCATCAAATCTACTGCATGAGTGCTAACATGGGCCTATGGGAGGGAAGAAAATGGGTAAAAAATCCCGCCTTACATTACGGACATCTCCCTGCCCCAGAAATTCAGACACTTTTGACTTTGTACATTATATTGACCTAGTGCAATATTTACTACATTCAACTTCTTGACAATACATATACCAGTTGCACTTCTGCAAATGCTTTTATTCTGCCAGATAACATTTCCTTTAGTTTCACATCCATCTATGCTATTCTACTACATGTACAATGTTTATGTCCGAGAACATAATAGAAATAACCACATGCTATAGTTACTTAATCATATGGATTGTATCACTTCTGTTTCTACCAATATATTTGCTCTACCAATTAACCATTGATCAGTTTCACATCCATTTGTCCTATTCTGCCGCTTGTGCATCAGTGGCACCACACCAGGGCACACAGGGGTGCATGCCCTGGCTTGTGAAACTAGTAAGTGCCCCAGATCATGGAACAGTAAATATTTACAAAAAAATGTCTTGCAAGAGTGGATTAATAACCACAATATTTGTACCCTACTAGTTATAATTTTACATTCAGAGAGGGTACAAACTACTTTCACAACACTGGATCTGTTGGACAGTTAGTTTGCAATACAGTAGACAGCATAGGAGATTATTTAGTCATTTATTTATCATTTGGTAGTCAGGTAGGTAGGCTGCTCCAAATACCTTTTCAATTCATGACCAAGGCATGTTGGCACAAGTAAAATTGATATACAGTACATTTAACCAAATTCCTGAAAACACAAATGCAGTTAAAGGACACATAAAAAGTACAGTAGATTGCAAAAATGAATATTAAGAAAAAGAAGGGAAATGAAAGAAATTGAATTCTACACAACCAGATGTTTCATATAAGCATAAAAGTTTAATAAACATAAGACTTATATGCTTATATACAATCTTCTTCTTCTTTTGGCTTTGCCCGGTTAGGGGTCGCCACAGCAGATCATCTGTATGCTTATATGCAATACATATAGTATATACAACAATGATGCACCAGCAGCAGAAGAGGGATGAAAATGAATTCCTTTGAGCAGACAAGTTTTCAGTCAATAGTAGGTATGTCTAACCAATGTCCTTAAAGCACTTCCAGTTTATTTCTTGTCAATGGTAAGTATGTCTAACCACTGCCCTTAAAGCACTACCAGGCTATTTCTTGTCAATGGTAAATATGTCAAACCACTGTCCTTAAAGCATTTCCAGGTTATTTCTTGTTGAAGGTGCTTTGCAAGTACTATGGTGAACTCTCAGGGAGTGTCTTGGCACTTTATTTCAGGTGGGAGATTGTCCTTCAAACCTGGGTCAAATCCAGAGAATACATAGCCATCGATGACAGTTTTAAAGCAGGATTGCTGAGGGGGACCGTATGCTCTTTGTTACTTCTTAGGATGTAGCTTTGTTCTCTCAGAAGCAGATTTCTTTTCTGAGGTAGACAGTTACTGTATTTTAAGATTTTATATACTGTGGTGCTTTGAAGGTGGGTTGATCTTTCTGTTACTGGGAACCATTTGAGTCTGTTCATCAGGTAGTTGTGGTGAGAGGAAGCACTCTGAGTAGCCCAAATCTGCATATTTCATTTTCTGCTCTCTGCAGCCTATATGTACTATAGATAGAGTGAATGACTAGTAAAGAGAGACCATATCCAAATATGGGGAAAAGGATATTTTTAACAAGGGCTATGATGGCAGACAGAGAGAGGAGGTGTGAGATTTTGAATGGAAAGAGGAGAAAAGCATGTTTTTTTTTTTTTTTTTTTTTTTGTGGTTGATCAGTACTTTGTTGGATTTAGTCCATACGTAAAGCTCAGAGTATGAGTGCCGGAGTTGATTTTGAAGTTCAGACATACTATTTATCAGCTTGTATGAATATGCTGCCAGAACTGCGGTGGTGGTGCTGCGGTAGCATTGTCGCCACACAGTAAGACGTCCTGTTCGATTCTCAGCTACAGCGTCTTCTGTGTGGAGACATGCGTGAATGGGCGTACCTTCGTTGAAGGCTGTGCATCAGAGCCGGCAACTCAGTATGTAAAAATCTACTGCCAATCATTAGCGGACCGGAGTTCTGCTGTAGCGACCCCTAACCGGGAAAATCCGAAAGACATAACAACTGCGGTAGCATTGTCACCTCACAGTAAGACGTTGCCCTGTTCGATTCTCAGTTAAAGCGTCTTCTGTGTGGAGACATGCGTAAATGGGCATACCTTCGTTGAAAGCTGTGCGTCAGGACTGGCAACTCGGTACGTAAAAATCTACTGCCAATCATTAGCGGACCGGAGTTCTGCTGTGGCGACCCCTAACCGGGAAAAGCTGAAAGATACAACAACATACAATATAACATTCAATTCAGAGATGTCTTTAGTAAGACTGTTAATGAAAACAGAAAACTGTAAGGGACCCAGGACTGAGTCATGTGGAACTCTGGTACTGAGGGTGCCCCAGGATGATAGCTGGTTGATAAAATACACTCAAAGTGTTCTCTTTTCTGCCTAGATTTGAAACCAACTATGTTTTTACCAAAGTTGGTGTTGAGCAAACTGTGGTTTACAGTTTCAAATGCCCTTATCATATCAATGAATATTCCAAAAGTAATAAGCCCTTTGTTAATATTACTATAGATGGAGTCAGTAACTGTTAAAAGGATGAGCATAGTGTGAAAGGTGTATTTGAATCTACGATGCCTTTCTGACTCTTGACCATAACTCCTGTTATGCTTGAGCAGTTATTTATAAAGGATTTTTTCAAATACTTTGGCAAAAACACAGAGGCTGGAGATAGACTGAAAGTCTAATTGGTTTGGCAATGTCACTTTGGGATAGGAATTATGGTAGCAGCTTTAACTTTGGGGGATCTTTTCCTGTGGTGAGGTGCAGACTGAAGATAAATGCAAGATGTTTAGCAATTTGGACTGCTGCAATCCTATGTAAATACGATGGAAGACAGAGAATTTACCCCAGGAGTCTTTTACATTTTTTTTTTCATTAGAAGTGTGTTAGTAATTTTATTTATTTTTTTGGCAGCCAATACCATTAAATTTAATAAGGCCTTACTATGTCTAAGCAATTCTGATCTTGTGCTCCAAAATAATTATTTCCTTAGTTCTAGCCCTTTGCTCTGCTCACTCAACATTTCTGGCATTGTATGTTATGCAGCATTTTTAGAATATACCACCTCGTTACATTCTCTTAAAACATATATAGAGTTACCTGTCTTTTTTCCATTACATTATCAGCATTTGCTATCCAACTGACGAACATTTCTCTGAAATCTGCTTGGGGTATAAAAATGCCAATGCAAGCAAAATCCTAATCCTTCTAGACATACTTGGGAGCTATACAGATATCCTCATATTTTTCCTTTGCAAAATGTCTTTCCAGCCTCTCTTCCCAGTTTTTTAAACATCCTCTGATTATCATAGTTATCATGCAATATTTTGCATGCCCTACTAATTATCCCTTTTTAACGGCAGCTTCTGTTCTACACTTAACTACAACTATTCCAGAACTGGTGCACACACCTGCAGCAGGGCTAGGCTCGGAACTCTAGATGATTGCCACTGTTGAAGTGACTCCCCGACCACAGCGTTGTGGATAGATGGATGAATGAACATACATGTACTTCAGTTAAGGGGATCTCGCTAATATTGACCTCTGCTTCGTTGTCATGCTTTGGTCTACAAAACAAATGGTCAACAACACTGACAATCCCTGGGGTTGAGGAATATGTCCTTTACCCAGTGATTGTGTGATTTGAGAGTTGGAAGCAATAATTAGCAGGGTGACTGTGGGTGCAGGGGGACTTGTTAAAACATGTTTAAAATGTGTATACTCTGTGAGGTTATTCCTTAGACCATGCACAAAAGTGTGTCAACTTTTTTTTTTTTATCAATGTTAATGTGTCTACTTTAGCACTGACATTTTGCTGATTCAATCTTTTTAAGTAATTATATATTTATATATATATATATATATATATATATATATATATATATATATTTAATACAATATAATTTAATATATTATATAATGTGTCTATACATATATTGTAAGTCTTGAAACACAGTTCAACATAAATGCTGGTCTATTTTCCAATAAATAAACAAAGAAAAAACAACCCAGTTGGCTTCCTAAAACATTGACATACTATGAGCAGTACTTTTTTATAGTATTTTTTAGCTCTCAACTCTGCAGATTTTTGCCCCATATTTTTGGTGTGCTCGACATACAATTTTTGCTTTTCTGGCAAATCATTGAGGATTAAAGTCAGAAAATAATGAAAAACATTTGAGTTTCAGATTTTATATCCTCCTGAAAATCATGCTAATGCATACCCTTAAGAAAATCATGCTATTATAAAACCCTTTTACACACACACACACACACACACACACACACACACACACACACACACACACACACACACACACACACACACACAGAAACACTTACAAATTTTTATTTATTTTTTTATAAATTTCCTTTTTTTTTGTATTCACCAATTGCTAAACATGAAAAGCACTGCTTAGCAGGTATAAAATAATGGTGACAGGTAACTTTAAGTCCAATCTTCATGGCAGATTAATATGTTGCCATGAAGCAGCAGACTCACTTTTTCAGTGGGCATTACCTGTAGATTAACCCCATACTGGGCAACATTTGTTCTCCAATCAGGGTGCTGATCTACAGGACACCCATTCTCTAATATATCATATGATACCATACATACCATATGACACCATACCATAGATGCCATACAAACCATACCACACCATATCATGCACACCATACCAAACATACCATACCATGCTGTACCATACATACCATATTATACCTACCATACTACACCACATTTTACCATACCTTATCTTAGTATACCATACAGTACCATAATGTACTGTACCATACTATACAATACGCCACCATACCATACATATTTTCTATACATCACATTTTCAGAATTCCCATTTATAACTTATAAACAACAATATCCTTTCCTAGTAAAATCCTAAATGTCCTTTACAAACAAAAGCTTAACACTAAATGATTAATAGTTTACTTGTGCTCACTGCATAAATCTTAGCTAAACATTCGGTCTCCTGCTTATTTTTTTAATTTTCTTATTACCCCAGACTTTTTCAAGACATGAAATTTAGCTTGACTTCCAGTATCTGATGGTGACTCCTCTTTCCTGTATACATGATGCATAGGTAGAACATCATAACTTTATTTTGTCACATACTTTTTTTCTTTCAATCGTTTTGACTTTATTCTGCATCTGTAGTCTTATTTTATTAGAAAAAAACACTTGTGATTACTTACATCCACTTTTTTGAAACTCACAGCTTCTTCCTTTCTACAAATGCAAAATAAATGAAAATGCCAAAACACAAACTGACTAGGATCCAAGACTCTGTCTACAACCAAAACCAATCAGTCTTACTGCAAACTTGACTCTTCTTAACGTTCCTACATTTGCCTCAAAGAAAATATGGTTACAGCCTTTATTGTAACGCGATCATCTGCACTGCTAAGATATTGTAAGCATAACCTATGCATTGGTATTGTCTTTTTATTTATTTTTGATTGTATGCTACTCGTGTGCTTACAAGTGCTTTTTTCTTTTATGTTTCTTTTCAATTGTGCTATACAATTTTTTTCTTCTTTTGCTGCATAAAATCCAGGTTGAGCCTACAATTGGTCATCTCTAATCAGTAGTCTTCTCCAATAAATGAAATAAACTTATTTTTATGAATGTTTGACTAAAAACAGTTATGCTGAGCCATTACGATAAAATTCTATTTATTTGAACATTGCACTGATTTAAATGCATTTCTGTAATACTGCAGCTGTAACATTTATACAGTTCAGTGACTTTAAGATTTGAGTCTAGTCTAGTTTAGTTTAGGTGTGGTATTAAGGTTTCAGCCAAATTTAGAATGAATTATATTGAAAGTTACATCTGAGGTTAAGTTTAGATGTTATGCTGAGCTTTAATAATATAAGGGGTATTGGTCCTACCAGGGGGTGTGGTGGCTCTTCATCAGTAGTTATGTATATGACTGATATTTCCATATTTTCTGAAAAAATCTGTTTCAACAAGGACCTTTATTTATGTTTGTTGATTTCTGACTATGTGGAAGTAATTATGCATTGTTGGTGGGGATACTATAATGAAAGGTTCCATATCCATTTGGTGCTCATGAATTTTATCAATAAGTTTTTCTAACAGTTTTAGGTACTTTCTTAACTGGTTGATTAATTTGTAGTTCTTTAAATACTCTTCCCCGTCATTCTTACACAAAAATCAACATACCTTCCTTAATTTATATATTTTCCCCTCTCTTCATCATTTTAATAAGATTACCATAGATTTTGTATTTTTCATTTGCAGTAATGCATTTTGTTTGAACTCTATGAAAGCCATACATTTTTCCTGTTCCTTCCACTCTGCCATTCCTACCCTCCCCTTCCTTTCTGTACCAACATATTTTCTTAGCCATTTACTAGAATCCCTTTAAATATTTCTATGTATGTTTGCACACATTTTCTTGGGTTCTTACTATGTTTTAATGATGGCATTTCTCCCCATTGCATTTTGCCTGCCTGCTATTGATCTATTCCTTCCCCTTGTACTTCAAGTAGATAAGCACTTATCTCTTTTACTGACAAAGCTTACAAGTTCTGTAAGTTTCCCCTGAGCCACGCATACTCAGAAAACTACTACTTGCCTGCGAAGACAGACAGAAAGATGGCTTTTTTGTGGGGGAATGCAAAAAAAGAGAAAAGAAAACATCCTCAAAACAGCAAATATTGTTGTTCTGCAATCATGCTGTCACTTAGAAAACTAATACAAAATGTATGAAGAGAAAAGTAAACTTGACTGTGGTTATCTGGCAGATTTGAACCTGATAAGCTGTTCTTTGGGAAAGTATAGAGTAACTGCTAATAAACACTGCCTTACTAAAAATTCTCCCATATCTTCATCATTACCTTCCAGCTCATTTGCTGCTTTGGATACTGCTTTAGGAACGGTTTATTTGGTCAATGCTAGGGTTTTGTGATGGCACACCACAGACCGGACTATCCATTATAATATTCTGATTAAGTCTTCCATATGCTTTTTGTTCAACATCCATCTTTACCAAGACAACATGTAACAAACTATAGTCAAATAATCCATTAACAGTGATTTCTATTTTTACCAACATTTCAGTTAGAACAGAGAAAATACTGTAATTTCCTGTCTTCAGGAACTTTTTCTTGAGCATCTCTTACTAAACACAGCAGAATGTTCACCTCTGTATACTACTTACATCGCAGTAAGTAACATAAATATCAGTCCCAGAATGAGTCTGGAGCAGGAAATAACATTCTGTCAAGATCGGAGTAGTATTTTAGAAAATGACAGCAGCATCGTTTTATTTGGTCACTTTAATTCCCCACATATTGATTGAAGGGTTGGTGCTGGGTGTTCATTCATTGAGGGAGAGATTTTTGTATATGTTTTTTCTCCTTGCAGAATATCTCCCAATTGTTTGATATTCCATTATGTATCACAATGTTTTGGACATGTTGATCACAGATGGTACCAGTCATACTTCTAAAAGCTCTTTCATATGTCCACTAGGTAATTCTGACAATATTATTTTTCATTTTTTCATGATTTTTTTCTAATAGAAACAAAGAAATCATTCATTTTTCATTATGAATTCTCATTTCCTGGGTACTGGGTACAAATCATTTAAATTGTGAATTTAATCCTGATTCTCAGTAAACTCAGTTACCCACAATCAAATGTGATAATGACATTTTTATTCACAGACTTCCTCTTCTTTTTCACTTTCTGATATTTCTTTATCAAAACATCAATCTATTTAGCACTTCTGTTTTAGAATTAAGGTTTCTGCAATATACCTTTCTTTGCATGCCCTCACAGTTCTTTCAGGAAGTTAAATATCTGTTACTACTTTTACTTTCATTTCCTGCATTTTCAGGAAGTTAAATATCTGTTACCACTTTTACTTTCATTTCCTGCATTTTCAGGAAGTTAAATATATGTTACCACTTTTACTTCCATTTCCTGCATTTTCAGGAAGTTAAATATCTGTTACCACTTTTACTTTCATTTCCTGCATTCTCAGGAAGTTAAATATCTGTTACCACTTTTTCTTTCATTTCCTGCATTTTCAGGAAGTTAAATATCTGTTACCACTTTTACTTTCATTTCCTGCATTTTCTACACATTTTTTCATTACATCTGTCATTCTGCTCTAATTTCCTACATATTGTTTTATTATCCTCTCTCATCCCAGTGGTCAGTATAATAATACCTTTCTCTCACTCTGCCTTTTTGTTATATTTGCATTATCTTTATATATTTTATTTATTTCTACTCCATCTTCATAATGTTAACAAACTTCAAAGATTCAAACTATTTCTCTCCTCCCCAAACAAAAGGTATGGTATTCTTTATGTTTCCCCTGCTTGGCCCTTCCTCATCAGACAGAAAACATTTTATGTTAATGTTTCACTTATAATCTTCTTCACATATTATAATAATAATAATAATAGTAATGTAGCAAAAGAAACTGCTCCTTCCAATGGAGACTGCTCATCACAAAGCCAGGAATAGTAGATACAAAAACACATTCAGTCTCACCACAGAAACGGCAAATAAGCAGTATAGTAAAACAAAAACTTTAATGGAGACAAGCGCTTTCACGTATTGTAAATACGCTTCTTCAGATCATGAATTACAAAAAGAACTGGAAGATTTTATACAATGTTACTGTGAGTCAATCACATCAAATTGAACCAGATGAAATCAATTAATCAATCTAATTGAAAACAGCAATTAACTAACTAGCTATTCAACAGAAAAAGAACAAAGGTTGTTCAAGTTTAGAATTTTAGCTCTAAGGTATAGAACAACATTCTGGCATGCAGTTTCATTGGAAAGTTAATAATTTAAGAATAATTCAAACCAGTATACAATATGTATAAAAGTTAAAGCATACACTCATTAAACTCATACATTCAAAAGCTCTTTAAAAAATCATTATTTTAAAACAAAACAAAACAAAAACAAAATTATGACCTGTAATGTAAACAATTTCATACTCATAAACTATTAACAAGACACTAAATATGTTTGAATATATTTTAAATATAAATACATGATGTGGATGTATAAAATGACCCTAAATTAATTATTACTTATTAATACTCTCATATAATGGGACATATATTAAAACTACATGGAGCATATAAATATATATATATATATATATATATATATATATATATATATATATATATATATATATATATATATATAACAATACTTAAAACTCCAAATAACTACTTATATATTTGCTTGACCATTATATAATCTATAAGATATATATATATATTATCTGCGTGAGGCTAAAAAAGACCTTATGGAAACATAAGCATTAAGTCCTGGCGAGTGATGTGCTTTTAACTTAAAAATCCACTCTAACTCTTTACTTTCTAAGTGATTCATATAGTCTCCACCTCTGTTCCCTGGATATACAACTTGCAAAACCCTAAAAGAGAAGGCATGGCCGAAATTCACAGAAATATGCTTGGCTAGTGCATTAAGTTCATTCTTGCACCTAATATCATAGAGATGGTTATATATTCTCTGCTTGAGTTTACGTTTTGTAAGTCCTATGTAAAATGCAGGACATTCATTACAGGATGTTAGATATATTAAACCAGTTGTCTCACAAGTTGCATAGCAACTTGGTTTCACACAACTACCTAATGTAGGATGAATAAACTCAGAATCAGTGTATATATATTGACAATAGTTACACTTTCTACAGGGGAAAGTACCCAACTGTCCCAATACTACCGGACAGTTTAGAACATTACTCCCTGAATTCGTGCATAATAACTTTTTCAGAGACTTATTATTTCTATAAGTAAAACTAGGTGTGTGACCAACAATCTTAGCTGTCTTGTCATCAATGGTCAACACACCCCAGTTCTTATAGATAATATTCCTAATAGCTGTGCTATCATTAGTGTATGTTGCAATAAAACTAACTCTCTCCATGAAATTAGTCTTGGTTCTATGTTTATTATTATCACAGTGACTTTTATAATATTTATAGGACATAGTGGATTCCAGATCCTGAACTACTCCTGTAACCTGAGATCTTATTTTCTTAACCATGAGGGCATCGTAGCCCCTATCAACAAAAATTCTCTCCATATTATCAAGTTCCATCTTCCGATCCCTTTCTTGCCTACAAATCTTTAGCAACCTATTAAACTGACTCTTTATTATGCCTTTAAAAACATGGTGAGGATGCATACTATCAAACTGAAGTATAGCATTCTTCCAGCATTGCTTCCTGTAGAGGGTTGAAGTTTATCTACCCTCTTGTATACTCAAACTGACATCAAGAAAACTGACTGATTCATAAAAAACATCAAATGTAAACCTGAGAAAATTATTAGTGGTTTCTAGATGTTTCATAAAAACCTCAAACTCTGTAGAGGTACCATTCCAGACAATCAGGACATCGTCCACAAAACATCTGTAAATCAGCACCTTGCTGAAATCTTTGAGTGAAAAGAAACTCTTTCTCCCATTGATAGACTACTAGGTTCGCATAAGTGTTGGCACATGGCGTGCCCATGGCCACACCAGCTTGTTGTAGATACAGGTCATCCCCATGTGCAAACACATTATGCGACAATACCAGATCTAATAACTGGCAAATTAAAATGTCTTTATTACGGTCTATAGTGGGAAAACATTGGAACAACATTCTTATGGCATCAATGCCTTCATTGTTAGGAATGCATGTGAATAAATCTTTCGCATCCATAGTTATTAATAGATGTTCTCCTTTCTGAAGTTCTAAATTAGTGTTGTCTAACAGATCCAGAATAATAATAGTAATAATATAATAATATAATATAATATAATATAATATAATATAATATAATATAATATAATAATAATAATAATAGTAATGTCTAAGGTTGCTCAAAATAAAATGGCTTTCTACATTCTTTTCAACAAATCCAGCTACAAAGCAAATGTACTATAACTCTACAATATTTTTTTTCAAAACAACTTCATATTTTAACTTTTTCTGTCCAAAACCATTACAAACCAGTTTTAAAAAAAAGCTTTTCAACAAATTCTAAAATCACAATCAACAGTGTGAGCTATGCACAATGATAAATGAAGTCCTGAAAAGAATGACAATAATCTTCTTTCAGGAATTAGATTTCATCATGAACAACTAAATTAATATTTAATATTGTTTAAATTTTTTTCTTCTTTTGTTTTTCCTAATAAAACAATCACAACTTTATGAGTAGACTTCAAATCACACCCTTACTTAAAAATTATTTTCTGCTTTTGAATCTTATATTGCATTTTAATATAGACTTTCTCACTAACAGAATGACACACAAGCTCCTAACATCCACATCAGACATCCATGTAGCAAAGTTATATATTTTAAAATGAAAGGATTTGTGTGTATTACTTTCCTTCACATGATGTAACAATATATTTAGGTTTACAGTTTATCATTTACAATACTTACACACATACCACCTATCCTTTCCAGACTTTATCTCAATGTTTCAGTTGTTTTATTCAGTTCTGTCTCAAAGAAAAATTTCTTTGACTACTGATTCTACCATATAATATAATATGTCTATTGTCATGCATACACTGGTCTTATCCCATTCATACACTTATAAACAAAAGTGCATACTTGTATATTGATAGATATGAAATGGATAGTTTCATATTCATCACCTTCTAGACTATGACAAAGATATAATTAGTACAGCAACTAAAAATTTCAGAGGCTACCTAGCTCCTCCTTTGTCCATAAAGCTGTATGAATTAGGACTGCTCTCAAGATCTGTGGAAGCCTGTGCTAGGCAGAGTAACAAAAAAGAAGATGGGTAACTACAAATGAACAGACAAATTATACACGCCACAAATAAATTCTTTCCAGGCCTAGAGTAGTTAAAGGCATGGGATGAAAGCAAAGTATGGTTATGAATATCAAACCTTCCAATCCAGAGCTGTTATTGCTTAACTTTCATATACGAGTTTGGGAGTTGTATATTCAGCATCTTTAGGACATTGTTCCTAACTTATCTTCTTTTGAGGCTTCAAAAGGGAACATACTTCAAAAACGAACAATAAAGATCTGGACTGGAGATTATTAACAATTTAAAGATTGTTGTAACAGGTATATATCCTTCTTCTCCCTTCTAACCTAACAACTCCTGCAGCAACAATACTAGAAAAGCATACCTCAACTATTACCTCATCATCACCACTAAAGCCCTCCACCACAAGCTTCTCACAAATAACCCCAACATTGATTTTTATACCAATCTTCTTCTATTTCCACCCTAAAGTCCTCAATATTAACCACTACAACCTAAAACGAATACAAATACCCAAATTACTTACAACTCCTAAAACAATTAGATGTTCTTTCATGGCCTTAAACTTGTGTGGGGGCATTCACCCTAACCCAGGTCCCATTACTACTTCACAGACAAAAAGACTAAAACTTACCACTCTTAATATTAGGAGCATGTGCAACAAACTGAGACACTTTCATGCCTGGTTAACACACACTAACCCTAACATCCTTGCTATTACAGAGACTTGGCTAAAAACAGAAGTAAAAGGTACTGAAATTCTTCTCCACCTGGTTAGAGCATTATCAGAGTAGACAGAGCACATAAAAAAGGTGGTGGAATAACTTGATAGTTTCCCCATACTCAAAAAAATATACCAAAGTTCTGCACAGCCAAAATCCTTATAACATTTCTAAAACTTAACTCATTTAAGAACATCTGCATATTTGTTTTATACATCCTTCCTGGGCAAAACATTCCCATTCTAGAAAACATTCTAGTTTGGATATCTGAAACAATACTGAATGAAACCATTAGCCTAGGGGATGTTAACACTGACTATCAGACACTAACCTCACACAACCAACAAACAGTATAAACCTCTGTGGCTTTACTCAATTTATAGATACTCCTACCAGATATAGCAAAAATAACATCCAACGCTCTACCCTGGACTTGATACTATTCTCGAACCCTTCTAACTTTACATCCTCAGGCACACTCCCAGACTCCTTAAGTGAACACCTACCAGCCTATAATCATAGGACTATCATTTAACTCACAAAGCAACACAAGTTCAAAACTATATTCAACCTACAAAAAGTCAGCAAAGAGGTATTTAATGAATCTCTAAAATCTATAAACTGCTCCACCCTAAAAAGACTTCCCATTAAAGATGCAGCTGAACAGTTCAAAAGCACCTTCTTAAGCATTCTTAACTCCCTAGCCCCTCAGTGAACAAAAATATAAAAAAATAACCATGCCCCATGGCTCACCAAATCATGTAATATTTGAATGAAAGACATAGACAAAGCATGGCCTGCCTGGTTAAAGAATAAAAATTGGATAAATCTTCAGTAATACAGACAACTCCACAATCAAACAAAAAGACAAATACTGCATGACAAAAAATCATACTATTCCTACATTTAAAATAACCACAAAAACAACCCTAAGAAATTCTAGCTATGTGTACTTTCAGTACTCAAGCTAGGAAATAAAAATAATCCCAATCCCAGTTTCCAAGCTTCCCTCTGTGATTGGGATTATTTTTATTTCCTAGCTTGAGTACTGAAAGTACACCATACCACAGTATACCACCTCTTCAAACACCCACCAAATTCTACACCTACGTTATAGAGTCCATATCCAACCTAAAAGTAAACCCAACTCGTCCACCCTAACTCACTACTTCTACTAATGCTCCCAGTATTAACCTCTGCACACCACACACATTACACAGACACAACCAACCCCCCACTCATAACAAAAATGCATACCATCCCCAGATTACTTTTCAGCCCATTCCTTTATCTCAAATAAAAAAACTACTACAAAAAAAAAAAAAAAGGGAATCTTGCTCAACCTCGGCAGACAACCTCCCACCAAAATACCTAAAGTATGTTGCAGAGGCAATAGCATTCCCTGTTAGCATTATTATTAATAGAACTATATATGAATCACATGTCCCTAACCTATGGAAAAGATCACACGTTATTCCTTAACATAAGGGAGGTAATTCCACTGACATCACAAATTTTTGTCCTACTGCAATCTTGCCCCCTCCTCTCTAAGATTCTAGAAAAATGTGTGAACCTACAACTTCTCCACCATCTTACACGCAACAACCTACTTTCCCAGGGTCTATATCAGAACATCGAAGTATTAAAACTTCGAATGTTCTGATATCGAACACTATTCAGCCAGCACTAAGAATAGCGAAGCTGCAGAACAGTGAATTATTTCCTCGGGAAAGAATTCGGTTGCCCCTTTCTGTGGCTTTGCTATTCTTAGCACTGTGGTGGAAAGTTACGGGTTGGGTTCAGGTAAGTGTGCGATTGTTTGTACGTTAGGGTTAGAGGCGGGTTAAGTGAGTTAGGGTTATGGCATGGGTTAGGCGTGTGTGCGATAGTGACGGACCTTAGGATTAGGGTTTGGGTTAAGGTAAGTGAGTAGATAGTAGTGTATGTTTAGTTTAGTGTAGCGTTAGATGTAGGAATTTAAGTGTATGTGTGTGGTTGCTGTTTGTTTGATGTGCTTGTGTTGTGTGTATGTGTTTTGGAGCAGCAAATTTTTTCCATGGGAAAAATTCGCTGTTCTGAGTGTTCGATATTTTCATGTTTAGATGTTTTGGGACCGATGAAATAGCGTTCGCTATTTTCATCTTTTGATAACGTGATATAAACATCTTTCCCATACTAAACATGGCTCTAAACTTGCACACAGTACAACGGCCTTTTTATATTGCATGGACTCTGTCAACAAAGCCTGTGACACTGCAGACTAGTATCTGCAATATTTCTAGATTTGTCAAAAGCATTTGACATGGTATCTCACTCCAAACTCCTTAAAGAACTTACCAGCATTGGCCTATCCTCCCCCACACTTCAGTGGTTTTCTAGCTACCTAGCTCACAGGCAGCAAGAAGTAAAACGCCTGAAGGATCCATCCCTGGCCCAGTACTATTTAATGTCTTCATCAATACCGTACATACAACCTCCTGTGAAGGCACTCACATCCAGTATGCAGATGACTGCACTATCATCTCAATTTCAGACACATTAACTCATCTACAAGACATAACACAATAAGCTTTCTCTTCCACAGAAACGTGCCTCTCCAATTCAGAACTCCTACTGAACATAAAAAAAAGGTCCTTCTCTTTACCCACAATCCTGATAGCTCCAACAAAACAAACTTCAAGATTTTTTCAACCAACAATACTGAAGTTGAATTGGTTCAGCATACCAAACTGCTAGGTGTCACAACTGACGGTAATTTCAAGTTTGACCTACACATATAAAATAGTATCAAAAAACCCACCAAAAACTAGGCATGCTATACAGAAAAAAAAACTTCCTCACAGCAGCTAGCAAAATTTCCTGGCTGAAATCTACCTCTTGCCCTAACTATTATATGGTACCAATTCTAATTAACCTACAGACCTCCCTAAGGAAAAAAAAAAAACAAAACTAGAAAGCGCAATAGCAAAATTGACAAATTTGCCATAAACTCAACCCCTCTAACTCATAATTGTAAAGCCCTATATTCCCTTAGATGGCTGAACCCCCCCCCCAATACATACAACTTACTACGGTATACAAACATCCTCCACAACCCACTAGCCTGTCCTGCTCTTAGCCCATTAATCAACTTTTATATCCCAAATAAACATCTCAGATCTGAAGACAAACATCTCCTCACAGCTTATAAAACTAGGAAAAACCCAGGCCTAAGCTTTTGCTGCTGCTCTGTGGCAAAACTATGGAACTCCCTTCCTTTGACTATCAAAACTAGTACTAACCTGCACTCCTTCAAAACCTCTATAAAGGAATACTTCAACAAAGCTTGGATTTGCTCCTGTATGAGCCCAGGCTGAGGTACTCATACATTTTTCTACCCCTGCTCTCTCTATCCCCACTACTAACTTACTCTACCCTCCCTTCCTCTACATATACTTCCCTGAGGTTACACTCATACCTCTTCCACATCTCTTCCTACTATCCCCTCTATCACACCCTATCCTTCTCTACTCATACTATCCTACGCCTTCACCAATATCATCTGTTACTATAGTTCATGACCTCTAGAATATTAATAATCATTATATTCATCTATCATGTAAATAATGATACATCTTCCTATTATCACGCTTTCCATATAATGTATGCTTGAACACTATAACTGTATTATGTCTATTGATTTTTTATTCTGACAAACAAATGTGTAGTTTTTCAAATTTTGTGCTTGAATGTTATGATTTTATTATTTCTGTTAAGTTCTCATTCTGACAAACGAATATGTTGTTTGACATGATTATATCTGTCTAGTTTTTCATTCTGTTAACCATATGAATCTGGAGCTTTTCTCCCTGGTCCTCCACTGAAACTGGGTATCTCATGACCCAGTTGGACTTTCCTGGTAAACAAATGGCAAATAAATATTGTGTTAAAAAGCAGTTGCAAATTATTGCCTTATAAATTCTCTCACAGGCTTCACATGAGTGATAGATATCTAGAAAACAAGAGGTAATTTATTAAGGCTTAGGCTATTATCTATGTATGAAAATCTTCAAGTTACCTGAACCAGTATGATGTATATAGATAAAAAGGGATCCACTGTGTGGATGCAGCAAACTGCAAAACATACTCACAGGATACTCTTGTGTGTAGATTAAAGGCATGGCCATGGAAAGGTAAACTAACATTTACAATATACGATAAAGATTAATATTGTTTCAGTGGTAATTTTAAGGAGGAATAGCTCTAAAGATAGAACCACACTGAAGAAAACAGGCACCAAATGTTTCACCTCTGATGACCTCCTTTGATGGTGCAGACTTATGAACTGTAACAGAATGGTTGCACTTCCTAGAAAATGAACAGTTGTGAACTAGGGATGTATTGACAATCGATAAGAAAATTGAGATCCAATACCTTGTTAGAAAAGAGGGAAATAGCTCACATTTAATTGACATGAAGTATTCCAAACAGAAGCACTACACCTGTGACAGAACAAATAGAAAGCTGACAAACAAAATGTTATAAGTGGAATGCCAAATGATAGGTGTAGACAGCAAACCCACATCTGTGAAAATCTGAATTATGAAAACTATTGAACCGATGTATTCTATATGTCTGAAAGATTAAGAAGTGCCAGCTTCACTAGAATTGGCTTGGTCACAGGAAGAGTTGTCATGTAAAAGCAGATACAATAGCAATCATCACGAAATCGCAGAAGGTAGATACTTGATGATACATGGAAGAGGTAACTAGCACAATAAATAATAAAGACCCTCAGATGGGATGTTCACTGGTTATGGATTGTGACTAATACATTGTAGAACCTCACCGAGAGAAGACTAACGTGGCAGGAAAGGGGTAAATCCTAAATTGGCAGATAGGTACAATGGCTGCTAATTAATACATTGAAAAACAGTGGTTGGTGTGGTACTGGCTGCCTAAATCAAATTTCCAGAGCTAAGAGGAGACACATGTGAAAGACAGTAGGCAGGCCATGAGCAGAGTTTCAACAGCTGAAACTGCCTACATTTTTAAAAGACCATCAGGCTAAAGAGGAAAAGAGCATGTTAAACCAGGTTAATGTGGAACACCTACTTACAGCTTAGTAACAACTTCAACTAGGAAGCTCACACGATGGTTAAAATCTGCTACTTTATATTAATAAAATGTTCCTTTGATGAATTAATATGATTCAGCACGATTTGCCATAGATTTCAGTTAAAAAATTCCTAAGTCTGAATGTCTGACATACTCTTTCAATATGGAACTTTGAGGAATATGAGCTTTTTAAGACCCAAAATGAGGAACGTTCCTTGTAATGAGGTACACTTGAGAGGTATGCTTTATAGAGGTCCAAGAAGAAATACTTGTGGGTCCAGAAATGACACAAAGGGAAAGGACAAAGGATCGACTCTGAGCAGAGATCAGGGAAATTAAGTCTTTAGCTAATATGCATAACAGAAGGAAACAAGACCCATAAAAGCATATTAAGGCCTACTAACAGATGACAGGAAAGGAAGGTCTAGAGAGAACATTACTTCATTAGTCTCAGACCAACAAGTTTCTACAACAGGGTCAGATGGGAAAAACATAAGATATCTGACTTGACTGAACTTTGAAAGGCAGGAAAGCTGTTCCGACAGAGGAAGGGCATAATTTGAGCACTAACACATTTTTTGTATTAGTTGAAAGGACTGTTCTAAACTTTTAGCAACAGAATTTGGAACAAAGTAAAAAAAAAATAACTAAGGAAAATGCCCTAATCTAGGGGCACAATTCAGATTTTAGCAGTTTTATCGTAGACATTCTCAAATGATTTCTTATCTTAGGAGGAATGGAACACAACTTTGAGAAGTATCAAGCATATCCCTACAAAATAGGGACAACTGAGAGGTCTGGTTGAAAGGGATACAGTAGGGTTACACTCCAACACAGACTTTGCATCGGCAGACAACATTAAAAGAAGGAAAATATTAGATTAGAAAGGAAGGAAGGGTTATCTGTGAAAAAAAAATAGATGGAGGGAGTAAAGAGGTTATCCACGATGGAAAGCAGTGATGGGGAAAGTCCTCTGTGCCATGGAAAAGAATGCAGGAAAAATGCCAAGGAAGTATTGGGCAAAGTAAAGGATGCAGACGTAAGATATTCCAGAAGAAATTAATTTCTCATCCAGGGAAGATGCTATAAGACCATATCACACATTATAATGCTGCTGGAGCAAAATAATGGCAATCTACACTGACCAATGACATATCTTTAAAGCAAGAAAGACAGCAAACAGAACAGTTAGAAGCTGTAATACAGATGCTGATGTAACTTTTGTTTGTTTCAGTTCCAATAAAATAATTGATAATGATAGGTGTCTCTGCAATAAAATATTTCTATAAAGTAGGAATATGCAACTTAAAAATAGAATTTCTCTTGTAAGGAAACTAGACATCCAACTATACACATACATCTAAGGCAGCTATTTCTGTATTGTAAAGTACACTAGTCAAGTATAGATGCTTATGGCTAAGGATTTTGGATCAATGGAAAGAGGAATTTGTATGAGTCTACACAATATTGAAATTATCCTGTTCTGAGACTTGATAGGGAGGATGTAAATTGAATAATGTTCTAGAAAAGGACGATCTCATGGAATACTGCAAAGTACAAGCAAGGAGAAAAAGAATTAGTAGCATACTCTTATGAAGGGTCATAAAGGTCTACAACTCTCTAATGGAGAACATACCAATTATTTTAATGGTAAAGGGAAGAGAGATCTTGTGATCAGGTCTTCAAAGCTGTCTCACAGGTGATTTCCCAAAGATGTAATGGGAAATTCCTATGAAGAATGTTACCAATGACAGTATCCCAGGGTCAAAAACTACTACTAAAGAAAGGCCAAGACTAATGGATACTGCTAAAAAGAGGCTAAAAGTGCAGGAGTAAAAATAAAATAAATTGTTGTATAAAATCATTGCATAACTTTACAGGAATGTGACAAGTACATACAACTTTAAAGTAATGACTGGGTGGGAGATTTATATGAGACAGATGCAACCATTTCGATGTCTTTGCTGGCAGTCTGAACAGCTTCTGCATATGGAGCTTTGAAATAAAGTGCATTAATGCAGTTTCTGTTTTTTAACTTCAGATGCAAATTATTGGTTCAAAGGTTATCTTACCTCCCATGTCCAAAGTGTCCAATGATATGTTGTCTACTCTTCTTTCTTGCTTGTAACCGTGGGAGTACCCCAAGGATCGATTCTAGGCTCATTCTTTTTTAGCATCTTCATCACATAAATGCACACTTCCACATGGGTGGGGTAACATTATCCCTTTGCTGACAATTCAATATTAATATGCATTATTCCCTCAATTATCCAGCTTCAAGCAATACTAACATATAATAATTTCTCCTCCCTGGAGCAAAATCCCCAAAAATCTCAACTGATTATAAATGTACAAAATAAAATAAAACAATACTCTTTGAGGCAACAAATTTAAGGAAAATTCTGAAGAAATCTGGATCATTTTAAAAACACACACACACACACACACACACACACACACACACACACACACACACACACACACACACACACACACACACACACACACACACACACACACACACAGAGCAGGTAACTTGCATCAAATTATTAGAAGTCATCACTGATAACTGTTTACAATTTAACCAACATATCAGTCATGCTGCTAAGAAGACCAAACAAAAACTTGTACAACTATATCAAGCCAAATATTACTTACTGACTTCTGCTGAATAATCACAACCCACACTCTTCTATAACTCTGCTAAATATTCAACCAATTTACTTTAAAAAGATATAACAGGCCCTGTAATGAAGCAGTTACATTTGCAACAAACCTCCATAATACACCACATCACTACACTGCAGTAAAATAACAGCATTGTTTCGAACTTCACACTGAACTCTCTCACTAAAAATAACATAATATACTGTATAAACCCACAAAGTGTCCAACTGTAAAACACCTAATTCAAAAGCATGTTTCAAACTTCATTTATCATAAATAATGACAACAGTGATACTTCAATCCAATTTATTGTAGAAAAATATGAAAATCATAACCTACTGATATTGGAATACAAAAAAAACCCCTCAAAAATTGCTAGTCACAGCTAAAAACTGTTTAAAGAAGAAATGGAGCGATCAGTTCTTGTGACTTTTAACTTCAACACCCTGATCTTCTCATTTGTAATTACTCTTTGTAACACTTACTAGAAAATGTATACACATTGAGTTGGCTGCCTACACTACAATTAAAGATTTTTTTTTATTTCCGTTTCTGCCACCCCTTCAATCAAACACTTCTGTCCTTATTTTGTTATTATAACTATGTGCAAATAATAAGAATCACCATTTCTCAGCCGAAATTAAATCTGCATTTTATATTTGTTCTTATTTAAAAATCAAAGTCATTGAGATTGTGACTGACCTGTAGTGCTGTATACATTTGCATATACCTGTACAAGTATGAATGCAAAATATAATTATTC
This sequence comes from Protopterus annectens, assembly GCF_019279795.1. Classification (NCBI taxonomy): domain Eukaryota; kingdom Metazoa; phylum Chordata; order Ceratodontiformes; family Protopteridae; genus Protopterus; species Protopterus annectens. The sequence goes on from NC_056749.1 coordinate 632,871,512, forward strand.
TGTCTGGACTGCTTATCAACCAGCGCTACCACTAAAAATGGCATTACTCTGAGGAACAAAAGCAAATAAATAAATTAATTCATAAACTAATTAATTACCATGCATTATACATTTTCACTGTATGTACAAGGAAGATTTTTAAGTTGAACTTTTTTATAGAAGTTAACATTGGCCTATTACACAAAAACATTTCTGTGGATTAATGACTGTGTCAGCTTTAGAATCCAGATGGTTTTGATACTTTTGAAACCATTGCTTAAATATTTAGAGCAGTTCAGAAAACATGCTTCTTATTACCATTTCACTACTACTGGTTAGATGAAAGAGAAAAATGCCCATGTTCTGTGACTGGAACTGGAAGTCTGCTTTGTTTCTATTGTTGTTGTCCTCAACTATCATTTTTTTCTGTCTTCTCTCAAAGCTGCAGCATAAACAGGATAGAGATAGACTGACAGTGCAGAGAGACTGCTCTTACCTGCAATGCTGGTGATGCTGCTATGATTAGTGGCCTTGGTAAAGCAAAACTACATAAGGAGGGAGACAGCATTTTAATGCCTCATGGAAAGCTCTTCTCTCCTGTCTTGTCATAGAGAAGTAGCTACACCTGCTGAATATACATGCCTTAAAAGAGGACAGCTCCTGTACTACTGCAGAAGAATACATATGCTATTAATCTAACTTTTATGACAACCTCTCCCTGGAATAAAATTTTTTCATGGAAATTATATTGCATTCTTTAGCAGAATTGTGCCTACCCAGTATAAGGTAGGCTACATCTGTTCTCGATCTCATTCCATATTAGAAGAAGAAATCAGAAAGGCAATTAATGTCATTCTAAGGGGAAGGTCCCTGTGGTGACCTGACAATCAGCCTATATAAAAGTAATTAATATACATCTCATATGGCCACTCTCTGTCAGTTATTTAGCATATTTTCTCTTCTGGCACTACCTCCACTACAGGAAGTGACAATAGTTCTACTGTCTAAACTGGGCCAGACTCAAATAAAGTCAAAAACTATTTCAGTCATTAATAGTGAGGCTAAGGTGTATGCTGAAATCATAGCAAACAGAAGGAACCCTTTGCTTTCATCATACTGACACATGAAGTCCACCTAGTCTTCATTAAAGGATGATACAATGCAGATCCATTGCAAAATGTATGCAAAACTACCCCACCCCATGATAACCACCATAGTAGATTTTGAAAAATCATTTGACTTCAGTCCTACTTGGAATTACCTATGGCAGGTCCTACCTGTAATACAAATGCCACATAATTTCATCACAGCTGTGATGATGTGAGGTAGTACCAGCTATGTCAGAGACAGTAGGGCAGTGCATGTGTAAAATATGCCAGCACAGCTAGCTACAGTTTTGTAAAGAATTTTATATCATTTGTATATCAAACTGATTTGTACAGATGCTTGTGTTATGAATGTATTTGTAAAGTTGCTTGTGTAAGAAAATGTACCAACGGTGGTTCCTGCTGGACAGATAAGAAATACACATGTATGTCAAACTGCATTGTAACTATTGAAATGAATATATTGCAACAGAGGATACTGGAAGAGAAGGAGTTAATCTCAGTCCAGCTAACTTTGAAAAATAACCTGAAATTAAATCATCTGCCTAAATGAATATCCAACCAGTGGTCACCTAAAATCCACACGGTATTGATTCATTTTATTTAGGCCTCCAAATACCAAAAATATTCAGTTAAAGGTCTTACTACCCTATCAATAAAAGTGGATAGGGGCCTAACTAATATTAAGAAATATGTTACAGCTTTTATCTAACAGAGGCTTTTGATAACAGTTGAATCTCCTCTCTGCTTATTGTCCAGACTGGAAGCCAGCTTGCTGAAAAATCCATCCTCTCTGGAGATACGGTGGTATAAGAATTAATTTTCAGCCAAACTACATGGCTGGCATTGTCACAAAGCAGTTTTGATCTTGAGGAAAGCTTGTGCCAAGCAGAATTTGAGTTTTTATAAATGCTGCAATCTGGAGCACACACTATTGAAGATCAACACATATGCTGCATGGAATGGAAGACAAGAGGTGTTTTAACAGCGGGCCATCTAACTCAAAAAAATAAATGTTGGGGTTGAGTATGTAGCTTTTGATTACAATTGTAAAAACTACAGCATCTCCTATAAAGATAGTTGGAAGTACTTCTAATAAGGCATACTTTTGTGACCACAGTGCAGGATCCATGTTAACAGGATAAACTCATGGAAAGCAGCCCAAATAGAAAATAAATAGAATGTCTGTTTTGCCACTAATTACACTTTACTTAAATATCATTAATTTTTCTCACTATACCATACTTCTGACAAGTCAGCTGACCCATTACTGCTGTCTGAAAATAAGACTTAACTTGTAATTATACAAATAAGAAATGCAAGTACTTTATGACTCAGTAGTTCCTTACAATGGACTAAATAAGTAAACAGTTTACACAAACGAGCTTTGTTATACTCTTTCAGATTTAGTGATACTGAACATTTAAACAGGTACCAGAGGTTGTACTCTGCACCTTATCTAATACAACACACTCAGATTATTAATTTGGTCTTCCCTGGATAAATTTCTGACTGATCCTGAAGATTTAAATTCTCTGTGTCAGGTTCTCACACAATACTAATATTATGTGCATTTATTGTTCACCACTTCTTGTGTTCAAGGGCAAGTCATTTTCATTGCATTGTTCTACACAAGTTAATCCTGTCATTTTACAAATTTCAGAAAAATGAGTTATTCTGCCATGGCTTCTATACTCTTTGTTAATCAATGGCACAGTTCCATCCTCTTCATGTTTCCCATGCATGGCTTATTCTTTCTCTGTTTTCACTTATTCTTTGCTCCTCTGTCTTTTTTAAAATGTTACACAATTCTAACTCTTTCAAGTGAGATGAAAGAACTTCACTTACTCTGTAAAAAATCAGTTGCACTTTTTTTACATGAAATCTGCTTTGTGCAGCATTTTGCATTTTCTTTGATCTTTCCTGGTATCCCATGCAGCACTGGATCTCAGTTTATCAAGTAACTAAACAATGTCATCTAAGCTTAGTAGAAACCTATCAACATATTATATAGTTCCATATCTAATGCATGAAATTCTAATGATCAGAAAAGATCTACTGTTCAGAATGTCTTATCTTAAAAAATGGAAAAAAAAGATGAGATTTGAAATAAAGAGTTTCAAAAAGAAATTGTAAGCATGACGTCTCCGTAGAATGCATATAAAACATATAAACAATAAAAGCCCATAAGTGTAACACACCTTAACAATTTGAATTCAAATTGTCAGCATATTATGGACAACCAATACCTGAATTATGACACTGAATTTGTGCAGCTCAGGGCCAAAACAAAGATTGTTTAAATGACTAGGAATCTAAACCTGGTTTGAAGGGACAGTTATATCTCTCTAGGGGATATTGTTGCTCTGGACCACACTCAACATAAACATAAAACAAAGTTCATCCCTGTCCATATTCAAACATAACTTAGATATACAGATGGGAAACAGAAATTTTTACCCCAGGACTCATCCACTTACTACTAAAGGACAGAGGCAGCTCCTAAATGTTTTATCCCACACATGGGTCCCTTCAAATTGTCTATGGGACTGGTTAGGAAAATCTGTAAGCAAATGGGAATGGCTATTTCAAGCACAAAGGGGGAAATTGGATAGGCTTAAAATGGCCCTCAAGGGCAGCCAGATTATACTTACCTATGAACTTATAATTGTGAAATGACATAACTGCTCATAAAATGTCACCACAATTAGATAGAAGGGTCCCTAGGTTACTATCCTAAGCATTTCATGTCAAATTGAAAAATATTTAAAAAGTTATAAGCCTTCACAATAATCAACTGAAAGTACAGCAGACTTTTTAACATTATTTTAAATATTTCCCAAAAACTTGACCAAAAGTTACTAAATTTAGCTTAAATTTTCAACAAATTATCTCTATATCACAAAACCTAAACTATGACAATGAGATTACACAACTCGTATCTACTTGCAACACAGTATTCTCCAATTAATTTGCACAACAGCAAACTGCAATTTGATAGAAGGGTTCCAAAACTGGCTGGGTCTATATTACCAGAGCGAAACTCCTTTTGAGCGAATACCAAAACACCAACATGAATTGCGTGAACCGCGAGAATACCGAATGCACTAAACTACAAAATTTTAAACCTGAACTGTCATAGTCAGCATACCCCACCACCCGCTACATACTACCTACCCAAACAAAATAAATAAACCACATACATATCCTAACCAAACCCTACTTCTACCCTAAGGTAAAGCACCAAAACCCTACTTCTAACCCTACACTAAACCCCACATACACAACTATCTATGCACTATCCTTAACCCACACCCTAACCCTAAGGTCCATAACTATCGCACACTTACCTTATGGAGATATACCACAGATGGGCCAGCCATGGTAATTCGACGTTTCCAAATTCGCAGTTTTGGACATTCACTGTAATGCTAGTTCACGCAATACATGTCGATGTTTACAGATTTACTTAAACGGGCTTTTGCTCTCGTAATAGAGAACCAACTGGCTGCCCTCAAAACTTCTTCAAAACATTTTACACAGTTTAGTTATAGTTCTGCACTACAATCACATAGTTAAATGCAT